>NC_079443.1:35824899-36042399 GCF_903798145.1 Danio aesculapii
TATTATTATTATTGTTGTTGTTGTTGTTTTTATTATTGTTGTTGTTATTGTTATTATTATTATTATTATATAATTGCTGATGATTTTATCAGTATATACACTGTGAAAATGGCTTTACATAATATTAAATCTAAGAATAGGCATAAAGTAAACATAAGGAACTCTACATTTGGTGTATTACCAGTAAACTTTGAACTACATTGCACTAATTCATCTTGAATTGTACATATCCATTTGTAATTATGCTCATATCTATCTACATACTTCTGATTATTAATAGAAACCTGAACATATATTCATCTATGGTAAATCTCTGATCATAGCTAATACAACTTGTATATAATGTTCATAATACATCCATCTGTAAATATCACCATAGTTTTAATTGCACTTTATAAGGATATACCTATATTCTGCACTTGCTGTTATTGCACTTTTGGTTACACCTAAACTGCATTTTGTTGCTTTGTACTTGTATATATGTAATGACAATAACGTAGAATCTAATCTAATCTAATTTAATCTAATCTAAAAAATAAATTTTGTGACAAACAAACATTAGGCCTATAAACGTTTTCAGCCAATATTTAAAGCATGTCACAGATTAACGTGAAAATGCAAGCATTTGGAGTTGAGATGAACACCACTGCCAATACAACAATACAAATATTCCTAAAACTCACTCTAAATGTTTAAATAATAATAATTATCCACTTTTCCATGATAACAATATATCATGCATGTTCATTCTCACAATACAGTATTATTAGTCTATTAGTTTCTCAGCCCACTTTAAGTTGGTTATCAGGGTTGGACATCAGTGACATTTTGCAGTGTACAACGCAAAAGCACCTGAACAAAAACATGTTTATTGAGAGATAACCGCAAAAACCACGAGTCCCTTCAAGACACAAGGTACTTACTGTGTAAGAACTTTCTCCTTATCTCAGAGCCTTATCAGCTTATCTCAAGCAAAAAAGTCTGCACAGTTCCTGTGAAAAGAAAAAAAATAGTGCATACTTTAATTTTTCTATCTCTCTTACTATGGGAGGACATTATGTGATTTCTGATGCTGACATGACCTAGAGTTACCTTTGTGCTCATTACAGGTAGTAAATCAAAAGATTAAATTACTATTACAAATGTAGAATTAAAAAAACCATGAGAATCATTAATAATTTTGTAAAGGCTGGTGTCTCTCCATAGTTAGATTTTATTTTATTTCAAGTCAGAATATTTAAAAAGGAAAAATAAATACAAAATGAATTGGGTTATTACTATTATTATGGAAGCTGTATAAAATAATAATATTATTATTATTATTCATACTACTAATAATTAATAATAATATAATAATACTAACAATAATAATAATAAATGAATAATGATAATAATACTAATATTTGAATATTGATACTAATAATCAATAATAATAATAATGATACTATAATAATACTAATAATATTATTAATATTTGTATTATTAATACTAATAATTAATAATAATAATAATAATTATTATTATTAATAATGATTATTATTTTATACTACCATCATAATATAATAATTTAACTATATTATAAACTATTATAATAATAATAAATAAATACATATATAAGTAATGATATTGATAATATTATTATTGGTATTATTAATACCAATAATAATAATAATAATAATAATAATAATAATAATAATAACAATAAATTATTATTATTATTATTATTATTATTATTATTATTATTAATGATACTATAATAATAATAATAATAATAATGAATAAATGAATAAATAAATGATAATGATAATATTATTATTTTAATTATTTATACTAATAATAATTTATAATAATAATTATACCATAATAATAATAATAATAATAACAAATAAATAATGATAACAATGTTATTATTTTTATTATTAATACAAATAATTAATAATAATAATAAAATAATTAATTAATACTTTGTCAAAACGGGACATCACGGTGGCGCAGTGGGTAGCATTTCTGTGTGGAGTTTGCATGTTCTCCCTGTGTTCACATGGGTTTCCTTCAGGTGCTCCGGTTTCCCCCACAGTCCAAAGACATGCGGTTGTCACGGATTGGTCAGGCTCTCACGATCCCCACTCACGAAGATCACCATCACCTGACTTCTAATGAGCACACAGCTGCATCACATTCACGAGCACCAGATAAAAGCACAGCACTCCAGTCGCTCATTGTCCGGGCTCGTCTCGACGAAAGCGGACAACTGAGCGACCACTCAGCGTAGTCATCCTCAGCTAAAACAAACGATTTACTTACCTGTTCTCTTTGTATTCCTCCTAGTCTTCCTGGTCCTCCCGAATCGTCCTGTCTTCCAGTCCTTCCAAGTCTGTGTCATCCTCTGTCAGCTGTATCTGGTGTGTGCTGTCCATCCTCGTGTATTCCTGTTACCCAGCCACGGAGGAAAAGACCCCAACATCATTCCTGATCCTCCTGGCTATCCTTCATGTGCTCCTTGTTGTCATTTAATAAACACCCTAACGTTTCCTTACCTCTGTCTCCTGTCCGCTTCATAACAGAAGCCCGGACCCATAACGACGACAACATGAGCACCCCCGATCACTTACAAGAGCTGGTGGACCAGTTGAAGCGGATTCTACAGCCACCAGCTCCACTTTCCAACGCACCACCAGCACCGAGCACTTCCGCCTCCACAGTTTCTTCTTCGGCCCTTCCTTCCAGTCCCATGGCCCGACCAGCGCCCTACTCAGGCGGAGCGGGGGAGTGCAATGGTTTTCTGTTACAATGTTCCCTCATATTCGAAATGCAACCTTCTCTATATCCCACAGATAAGTCGAAGATCGCCTACATCGTATCTCTACTCTCTGGACCTGCACTTAAATGGGCTGAGACGATCTGGAACCAAGCCGGGCCGGTCATGAATTCCATCACTACCTTCACGGAGTATTTCAAAGAGGTGTTTGGACGTTCTGATGGGGAAGTAGCCGCTGGAGAGCAGCTGTATCATCTAAAGCAAGGTACTCTATCTACACAGGAATATGCTCTCCGGTTTCGCACTCTAGCAGCTGCAAGTGGATGGAATGAGAGATCGTTGTTGACCACGTACCGGCTCGGCTTGGAACCCACTCTCCGAATCCAACTGGCCACATTAGATGATACAATGGGTCTGGAGAGATTCATCCAACATTCTCTCCGATGTTCCGATCGTCTCCGTTCCTATCAACAGGACACCATCACCCCCTCGTCTGCACTCCTCCAATCGCCTGAGTCAACAGCCTCTCCAGAACCAGAACCCATGATAATAGAGTCTGGAAGACTGACATCAGCGGAACGACAGAGGAGGCTGACCCGGGGTCTGTGTCTATACTGCGGTGTCAGTGGACACACCCGTATGGAGTGTCCCCTTCGTCCCATTCGGACTTCAGTGAGTGTATTCAGTACGAATATTGAACAATGTAAACCACTTACTACCACCGTACAAATAACTACTGCCTCTATTTCTCTCCTTGTCACAGCCCTCATCGACTCCGGGTCAGCAGGGAACTTCATCTCCCAATCCCTCTGTCGTCAACTCCACCTCCGTACTGAGGCGTCCTCGCACATATACCAGATACAACCGATAACCCAGTGCACTCGATCTTCGACCCGTATCCATCGACAATGCGAAGACATCCTTCTTCAAGTGGGGTTGTTACATCAAGAGAGGATTCAATTTCTGGTTCTGGAGGGTGCAAATATGGACATCATTCTAGGGCGCCCGTGGCTGGTGAAGCACGATCCCATCATCTCTTGGGGCACAGGAGAGATAAAGAAATGGGGATCTGGATGTACACCTGCCTGTTTTCCAAATCTCCCTCTTCAAGGTCGGAACCCCATTTCTTTGTTTGCAACATCGGTCGAGAGCCCTCCTGAGAAGCAGTCTATCCACATTCCTAAGGAGTACAGCTCCTTTCAAGATGTCTTCTGCCCCAAGAGAGCTTCCCAGCTACCGCCGCATCGGCCATGGGACTGCGCGATCGACCTAGTTCCAGATGCCCAGTTGCCAAGAGGTAGGATCTACCCGCTCTCGCTTCCAGAGAATCAGGCAATGGAAGATTACATAAGGGAGGCTCTGAGTCAGGGGTACATACGTCACTCAAAATCACCAGCCGCCTCAAGCTTCTTCTTTGTGGCCAAGAAGGACGGAGGGCTGCGTCCATGCATCGACTACAGGTCCTAAATAACGGTACAGTAAAATACCGATATCCCCTTCCTCTGGTACCAGCCGCTTTGGAACAGCTCCGAGAAGCTAAAGTCTTCACTAAATTGGACCTCCGCAGCGCGTATAATCTGATAAGAATACGTGAGGGGGACCAATGGAAGACAGCATTCGTGACCCCTACTGGCCACTATGAATATGAGGTCATGCCTTACGGTCTGGTCAATGCCCCCCTCCGTATTCCAAAACTTCATTCATGAAGTCCTCCGGGAGTTTCTTCACCACTGTGTAATAGTGTACATAGATGACATCCTCATTTACTCCCGGAGTGAGGCCGAACATCGCCAACACGTTGCGGAGGTCCTACACACATTGAGAGAACATCACCTCTACCTCAAAGCGGAGAAATGCTCATTCCACCAGAAGTCGATTCATTTCTTGGGATACATCATTGACCAAACCGGTATACGTATGGATGGGAAGAAAATTGAGGCTGTTCTATCCTGGTCAGAACCCACTTCCATTAAGGAGCTCCAGAGGTTTCTTGGGTTTGCTAACTTTTATAGACGGTTTATCAAGGACTACAGCAGGATTACATCACCTCTCACTAATCTCCTCAAGGGTAAACCCAAAGGACTGGAGTGGACCAAAGAAGCAGCCGCAGCCTTCCGTCTTCTTAAGAAGGAGTTCACAAGGGCCCCACTCCTGACTCATCCTGACCCAAATCTTCCTTTCGTGGTGGAAGTGGACGCATCCACCACCGGCGTCGGGGCAGTATTATCTCAACATCATGATACACCGCCCCCGACTGCATCCCTGTGCCTATTTCTCTCGGAAGTTGAGCCCGGCGGAGCAGAATTACAGCATAGGAGACAGGGAGCTTCTAGCAATCAAGCTAGCCTTGGAGGAGTGGCGTCACTGGTTGGAGGGAGCCAAACATCCGTTCCAGGTGATCACAGATCACAAAAACCTCCAATACATCAAAGAGGCCAAGAGACTATGTCCACGTCAAGCCAGATGGTCACTTTTCTTCTCACGTTTTGATTTCTCCATTTCCTATCGTCCAGGACCCAAGAATCTAAGAGCAGACGCTCTCTCTCGTTTACACGAGCATCACGATCATGAAGAACTCCCAACGAAGATTCTTCCCGAACACATCTCCATTTGTCCGATCACCTGGAACGCTCCTCCAGTCGTTGCCACCCCGGAAGCCCCTGCTCCGCCGGGATGCCCTCCTCATCGGCAGTTCATACCACCTGAACACCGGGTAGATCTGATCCACTCCTTACATACCTCGCTAGGCACTGGACATCCAGGGATCAACAATACTCTCTCGCTAGTATCCCAACGATTCTGGTGGCCAAACATGGCAAGGGATGTGAGGCAATATGTTCAGGGCTGTAAGGACTGTGCCCAATCCAAGAGCCCACATCATCTACCCGCTGGAAAGCTCCATCCCTTGCCGATTCCGAACCGTCCCTGGTCACACCTAGGAGTGGACTTTATCACTGACCTCCCTTCGTCAGAAGGTAATACCTGTATTCTAGTCATAGTAGATAGATTCTCAAAGTTTGTCAAACTAATCCCTCTGAAAGGTCTTCCCACAGCCTTTGAAACTGCCGACAATATCTTTAATCAAGTCTTCAGGTCATTTGGTATTCCAGAAGATATTGTGTCGGACAGAGGTCCACAGTTCATCTCACGTCTATGGAAAGCCTTCTTCAAGCTCCTAGGTGTGGCCGTCAGCCTCTCTTCTGGATATCATCCCCAAACCAACGGGCAGACAGAGAGGAAGATTCAGGAGGTGGGACGGTTCCTGAGGACCTTCTGCAGTGGTCACCAGAACTCCTGGAGCCAGTATTTGGGCTGGGCAGAATATGCCCAAAATTCACTGCGGCAACCCTCCACCGGACTCACGCCATTCCAGTGCGTCCTGGGCTTTCCAACCACCGCTCTTTCCCTGGGATGGCGAACCATCTGATGTCCCCGCAGTGGATCACTGGTTCCGGGGAGAGCGAGAGAGTCTGGGACGAGGCTCATCAACATCTGCAGAGGGCAGTCCGTCGAAGCAAGGTAACCGCCGATAGGAGAAGGTCTGAAGAACCCAGATACACACCCGGACAAAAGGTGTGGCTATCCACCCGGGACATACGCATGCGACTGCCCTCTCGCAAGTTAAGTCCCCGATTTGTTGGTCCCTTCACCATCGTGGAACAGGTTAACCCCGTCACCTACAAACTACAATTACCCTCTCACTACCGTATTCACCCTACATTCCACGTATCACTCCTGAAACCCTATCACGATCCTGTTCTTCCCTCCACAGAGCCTGACCACGAAGAGGAACCCCCTCCTCCACTGCTCCTAGAAGAAGGAGCCGTCTACGCAGTGAAGGAGATCTTGCGTTCCCGACGTCGTGGTGGCCAGTTGGAGTACCTGGTGGACTGGGAAGGGTACGGCCCCGAAGAAAGGACATGGGTTCCCAGAGCTGATATTCTCGATCCTAGTCTCATGGTGGAGTTTCATGAGAGCCACCCTGAGTTCCCAGCGCCTAGAGGCAGAGGGAGACCACCACGGCGTCGGAGGTGTCGGCCCTCAGGAGCGGGCCCTGGGGAGGGGGGGTACTGTCACGGATTGGTCAGGCTCTCACGATCCCCACTCACGAAGATCACCATCACCTGACTTCTAATGAGCACACAGCTGCATCACATTCACGAGCACCAGATAAAAGCACAGCACTCCAGTCGCTCATTGTCCGGGCTCGTCTCGACGAAAGCGGACAACTGAGCGACCACTCAGCGTAGTCATCCTCAGCTAAAACAAACGATTTACTTACCTGTTCTCTTTGTATTCCTCCTAGTCTTCCTGGTCCTCCCGAATCGTCCTGTCTTCCAGTCCTTCCAAGTCTGTGTCATCCTCTGTCAGCTGTATCTGGTGTGTGCTGTCCATCCTCGTGTATTCCTGTTACCCAGCCACGGAGGAAAAGACCCCAACATCATTCCTGATCCTCCTGGCTATCCTTCATGTGCTCCTTGTTGTCATTTAATAAACACCCTAACGTTTCCTTACCTCTGTCTCCTGTCCGCTTCATAACAGCGGTACAGGTGAATTAAGCTAAATTGTCCGAAGTGTATGTGAGTGTGTAAATGAGTATGTATGTGTGTTTTCCAGTAATGGGTTGCAGCTGTAAGGGCATCCGCTGTGTAAAACATAAGCTGGATAAGTTGGCGGTTCATTCCGCTGTGACGACCCCAGATTAATAAAGGGACTAAGCCGAGAAGCAAATGAATGAATGAATATGTCAAAACCTTTGACACTATAGGATAAAGTTTTTTTAAAAGCAAAAGAAGTCAACTGAAACAAGGTTTTTGAACGTAAAATAGCTCAATTAATTATTCATTATAACAAAAAAGGTTTCAGTTTGTTGTCTTTATTTTTAAAATATTTATCACTTTTATCACGGACTGGGATCAGATAAGCTGTGTACATGAGAATGTGTTAATGAATTATTGAAATATTAACTAATCTGTTGGAATTTTTAGGTAAATCTGCACTTTGAAGAGCTTTAGCTGTCAAAAAAAGTTGTATAAAATAAACTTTTACCATTTTACAAGTCGGAGAGTTCATTAATGTACTTATAAAGGTCTATAATTAATGAATTTACTTAAAGGTCTATAAAATTAAGGACACAACACCCTTACATAGATGTTACTGTTGTTGTTGGCTTTTTTAGTTGTTTGTTTCTTTTTTCAAACTGAATGAAAGAGTATAAAGGTGCGTGACATGACAGATAACATGGCATGCAAGACATCTGAGGCGAGCGGCGTGTGTGTGTATGTATGTGTGTTTATGAGATGCAGCCAGCAGAAGGCAAGGTAAGAGTGGTCCACTGGGACAACTCAGAAATAACAACAAAGAGGCATCAGAGGTCTGGATGAAAGCCCTGTCATAAAATATTTCACTCCTCACAGTCCACACCTCAATGAATGTGTGCTCATGAACTGACTGAATGACTGACTGAGGCCGCAGCCAGAGCACATGGGATTTTGACCACAACAAACCTTGGATCTAGTGGATACCTCAATATAGTCACATTTAATATCACAGAACACAGTCACTGAACTTGTGCTTTAGCTGCGGTATCTGTCAAAAGTTTAGTTGGTGGTGTAACTCATTCGTTTTGCTCTGTCACAATTAAGTCAAACGGCTTTAAAAATGACTCTGAACTGCACTAAAATGGATGAATTCACTGAAGATTAAACAAATAAACAGTTAAAGTTGAAAGAATAACAGACTGAATGCTTGTTTTAGTGTTTTGAGATGGTTGAAAGTTCATGTTTGTTTTAATCCCGGCTTGTTTATCCATGTTACATCTCACAACCTTTACTTTGTTTCATTTTCATTTCAACAGTGCCATCAAGTGGACTTCTTACACGTCTGCTTAGTTGTAATAGGCGTAACTGTTTACTGTGCAATAAGAAAAACGCTGTAAAGTAAGTGCAAGTTATTAGATGTTGAACCAACTTCCTGAGAAAACGTACAATAATTCTCTGATTCATAAGGGAAAGCAGATAATGTTTTAATTTGACGTCAGATGTTGTCAGTGAACACATACTTTCCAGAGTATCAACATGTGGAAGCAGTTGTCCATTTCCTGTTATCTAAAGAAAGTTAATGGTTTTAAAACCAGTCATTTTAATATCAAAGCACTTAACACTAGTATTATAATTACTTGCAGGTTTTGGCAATTCCAAAGCCCTGTCAAGGTTGCATTTGAAGAAAATTGCGTAATATTTATCTGACATGTACAGTATGCTTGGAGTCGGACAGGGCAGTTCACATTACAGAAGATTGCTTTGCATTATAGCCATTTTGGTCAAATTACATTGGCCTTTGATCTCCAGCAGTTGATTGACTTGCATGGTTTTCATTACTTGCAGTTTTTCTGGTGATGCTAGTAAACAAAATCAGAGACATAACAGGAAGCCTGTGTACAGCTGTGTTTCAGATATTAGATGAGTCTTGATTAAAGAGGCTTTGAAATGCTGTAGCAGTTGTTTTGCTGTTTTAACCTTTAATGTGTGTATGCTTACAAAAATGAACTTTCAAGGAGCAGGTCCGTAGCCAGCCTGGTGAGAGGGGTGGTTCTTTTCTTCAAAAAATTGACCTTTTTGCAGTTATACGCCTCAGTTTCTATTTAACTATGAGATTTAAATACTGTATTTTAGTGACATTTTAAGCAGTACTTTTTTTTGCTGGATTAACTAGTCAGTTGTTATCATAACCACACTTTTGATGTATTAAAAACATTTTATAAACATTTGCAATAAAGAAACATTAAAACTAATTTATTACATCATATAATTAGGAAAAAAATAAGAATCTGTTAAAGTTTTAAAGTAAAATAACTGTAGCCTACTGTCATTTATTAAACAAAAAACTAACTGGCCAGCACATGTAACTGCCCTCAGTCACAATTTGGCCATTTCAATAAAAAATAATAATTAAAACATAATAATAATAATAATAATAATAATAATTCATTCTGCAGAGTTTTTCTAGCCTCTTTGGTTAAAAAAATGTAAATTGAAAAATTCCTAGATATCAACAGTAGAATAAATATATTTATATTAATTTAATATTGTCCACTTCTGGTGATTCACACCTTTTTATTGCTCATTTTTATTTCAGAAATAAGGTCCAAGATTTAGAATAAAGTTACCTGTGAAATGTTTTCTCTGTTTAAAAACAATACAGTAGTGAAAGAAGACTTCTCTTACATCAGATTATAGTCCCACTGAAGCAACAGCCGACAAATGATTCCGTTTGGTCTTAAAGCTTTTTTCGATGGATTATTTTCATTATTTATGATGGCAAAGCAGTCAACATAGGACAAATGAGCTCATTGTATGAGACAAATTCTGGTCCTTTGTCAGTGAGGGGTGGGTCTTCCGAACCCCCCTGGCTACAGGCCTGATAAGTTATAACATGTTTTATGCTTATAGTAAACATGTTTTAATAGAATTTTGGCTGTAAAAGCGCACCTACAAGTGTTTCAGGCGCAGGTCAGATTTTCTCCAGAACATCATTTATTTTATTTATATTAATTTATGAATGAATATACCTGTCCAGTTTCATCTGGAATGCATCCCAGATTACCTTCTGAAGTGGTATGAGCAATCGGATATCTGATCAGAATAAAACGAATGAAGTGACCAAACAGCCTCATAAACACAGACGTACATTGAATATAAATATATTATATTATTATATAATAAATATATTATATAATATTAAATTACATAAAATAATTAAAAGGACAAATGCTGGACCTTTTGGCCGTGGGGGGTGGTTAGTAGCAAGCAACATGCTATTAGGTTATGTAACCGCTAGATGGCGTTCTTGGATAATAAGAAGCTTCCTACCACTAGTAGTTTGTCAGAGTCATTGATCAGAACAGTGTGTCCTAGCCGGGCTCACTTACTGTTCTAATGACTTTAATTATATTCATCTGTCTCCATATTCTTCTGCATCCCAGAATATTACACAGCACCAAAAATGTAAAAATATATATTCAATATATTTATTATGTTTTTGTCCACAGCCGACCGCAACTCGCTGTGACGGAGATTCCCGAGCCTGTGTGCTCCAATGAGGTGTGCTCTCTTCGGCGCTCACCATGACAACGAGACTCACAGCAGTGACGTCGCATTGTAAACATTTGCTCTGCATTCCTATAAAGCTCGCCGGTTCTCTCTGTGTTATCAGTTCTCTCGGTGTTGCTGTTTGTACTTGACCAAGGTGAGTTCAATACTGACGGTACGAGTGGAGCCACGCCAATCTCACGAAGTCTGCTTTGTGAAGCTTCACTCGGCCCGTCTGTGCTGTAGTTCCTTGCGGTTTGCGTACATAAACGCAATATCGCGAAGAATATTACGTGTTTGTTGCTCGAAATGTGCCGCCGAGCAACGTTCCAGTGAACACTGGCACGGACTGGCGCCCGGTCAGCTCAAGCACTCCCTGGTGCGAGGCGGCTTGTGAACCCTAGGCAAGGAGCAATACAAGCCCTGAGGACCCTCAGGGAAACACGTGAGGACCCCGCTGCGACGGTTATTGTGGGTGGGAGCAGCGAGGCCCATCATCGTCTATTTTAAACTATAGTTTCAAACTTTAGTTTACTATAGTTTAAAATAGAAACCATGGTAACCGTAATGTTTTACTGTATGTCTGGCTGTTGTAATGTTTTGCTTTGTTTTTCAGCAAAGTTGTTGAGCAAAGGACTAACGTTACTGAAGACAACCGTTGAAGACAACCGCGGGTTATTCATGAGCGCGCGCATTATAAGGTTTCCGTGCTGTTTTCTGAAAGTTTATCTTGTTTAGATAAGTTTGCAGGTCAAACTAAATAAACTATACTCTTTCTAAACACCTGTCTTGTGTTTTATTGGTCCTCTACAGCAATACACTGTCGTATAAGCCTGTTGAATGCATTTGTATGTAACATTGTTTGACAATAAAGTAGTCTAACAAATAAATAGTTGTTATAATTTTACCTTCATTAGTCAACATTTGGTGTGATAAAAAGTTAATCAAACATGTCCTAACACATAATGGTAATGTTATGGTTGTTACATAACTGTATTTATTATTGTGTATGTTTAAAACCAGCAGAATATAATATATATTTAACATGTCATGAACTTACTATTATTCAAAAATTTGCTTAATAAAAAATGTCTCAAGACAAGAATGGGTATTGTTTTGGTTTTATGTCAAACTACTGTAGGTTTTAGGTTTACTACAGCATGTATAGGCTACCTATATAGTACTATTGGTAGTCAGCGTTATTTTAATGACCCAAATCAAGTAAAATGTCTCTTACTCAAGTACTTTTAGCATGCAAAAGTCAATATTAATTTATGAATGATTATACCTGTCTAATTTCTTCTGGAATGTATCCCAGATCATCGTTTGAAGTGGTATGAGCAATCGGATTTATATCCGATTAGAATAAAACGAATGAAGTGACCAAACAGCCTTAAAAACACAGACGTGACGGGTTTATACAGGACGTCCCCGCTAATGGCCAGTTAGCCTAGAACCTCATGGATAGGGGCATATTTTCATCTGTCAGGAAGTAAGTAACTTTGCCTTACCCTGTTTGGCAGTCTTTTTGAACATATGTTCAATATTTTGCGATAATGGCGCCGTTGCCAGCCTTTTCTGTCCCTCTTGCTCTTTTCGGCCCACAGCGTTACTCAGTATGGATGTCGCATCAAAGATTCAAATGTTACCGCTCAGTGGGTTATGTCACGTGACTCGCGTCACATTATTGTGGCTTTGGCTCCATGGGATTCGAATAACTGGGCATAGTTATTTAAAATTACACTTTATTACTATATATATTAAACATAAATATATTATATTAGTTATATAATAAATATATTATATAATAATACATACATATATACATATATAAAATTACATAAAATAATTAAAAGGACAAATTATGGACCTTGGCCGTGGGGGGTGGTTCGTTCGAATAAAATGATAGTACTATAAAATGTAAGCCTCCACTAAAATATTTTGCTAATTAAAAAAATCAAACGGCCCAGTAGCAAACTTACGGTATATGAGATATATTAGCTTACCTGAAATTTAGTTCCACAGATCCATATCAATTTATAGGCTACTACAATGCACCGCTGTTTACTGTCGTCAAAACTAAAGTACTAGTATTTATTAGTTTATTAGTTCACAATGGTTGATAGATCACCACGATATGCTATGCAAAGTTAATTGAAGTTAAAAAGAAAAATGGTTAATACTGTATATATGTTACTTTTAAAAGTAATGCATTACGATATTGAGTTACTCCCCAAAAAGTAACTAGTTGCATTACTTTTTATGGTATGTAATGCGCTACATTACTTTTGAGTTACTTTTTATTATCTGGCTGAGGCTTGATCTCTTTCAGAACTTGTTTTTTTTTCTTTATTTATTTAATAGAGGAGCTCTGCTACTAACAACACACAGTATAACCTTCATTTACCTTTAAAATAACACAATAAAAAAAATTAGAATAATGTTATGAGCGAACTTCTTGACCCCAGAGCTACGTTAGATTATTGAAAGTTTAAAGCAGTGTATTTGCTACTTTTGTACTAATTTGTACTAAATAAATCCCTGTCCACTGAGACAATCCCCTTTTTCAATGCATTCAAAAAATTAAGGCATTCTGTCATTGACTACGTGAGTCATTGTGACTACTTTAATTTTAATTCAGCAATTTATTTTTAAAAGCTAATTAACTAAACAAAAAAATAACTCAAATTACATTTTCAAAGAAGTAATAATTACTGAAATAATATTACTTATTTTTAAATGAAATACGTTACTTTACTGGTTACTTAGAAAGGTAATATTATTACATAACTTGCGTTACTTGTAATGCATTACCCCCAACACTGGGGAACCAGTATGTTAAAAATGGTTTTGATGTCATTCATGGACCACCTTCCATCAATCTATTGTAAGTGCCATGTAAACAATTAAATGTGTTTTTAAGAAGTCTAAAGATTTTTTTTTTAAAGTTCAGAGGCTAACTGCCACAATCCCAAAATAAAAATGATGAACAATAAGAGTATATAGGGTATTCACTTTTATTGAATTTACAGGTTTAAACTTGTTCAATCAGTGCAGGTAGTCTTTCTAAGTAGGCTACGGCCTTTCTCTCCATAAAGTGTAAAATATGATTACAATAGCTCTACATGCTAAAAATGAGTATAACGTTTCAGTGCCATTACTGAACTCAAAATGCCCTTCCTTACTTGCCCTCACATTTATACTTCTAAAAGGGGGATCTACTTCATCAAGATCAGCCTGACTCAACTAAACACTGAGACTGACAAGAAAATGACCATGAAAATATGACTCCCTTCATTATCCAAGATGGAAAATACTTAAGCGGACTTCCAAAAAGAGAAATCATGGAAATACACTTTTCGTGTCACATAAGGTCTGACTGTGAATGCCTCGTCTCTGGCTCCACATATTCTCTGCTGGAACACTTTACCGGGCTCTTTCTCTGCTGAGACACATAGAGGGCAAATCTGTTGTGAATTAAAGCGTCATATTTAATACATCTGTGATTCCATCGGACACCAGCTCTCAGTTGGTTTTTTAAGTCTTCAACTTGAGAAAACGTTTAAAGTGTGGAACATTATTCTGTGTGTTTGAACTCCACATTTTGTTTTGAGAGTGATATTGTATACCCTTGTTACCACAGACCTTGGCTGGGAAATCTGAAACACTTGAGCAGAAGGACTACAAGAACATGGTACTCAAAGAATGTAGTACAAATTGCAGTCTTGTCGCGCCATCTTGAGGAGGTATTGTGGTATTGCATGGTATACGCTCAACTGACAGCTGCTAATGATGGCTCAGATTTATCGAGGAATATTATAGACAAAATCAATCAAAGGTAATATTTTAATAATAACTGTGCAACACCATCACTAATATTTAAAATATAGGCTTTTTATAAGTGTATATGTAATATTTCTTAAAAGATTGCATTCTTAAAAGGAAAGTTCATCTAAAAATGAAAAATAGTTTTATATTTACTGAGTCTCAAGGTATCAAAGATGCAGGTGACTTTTTTCTTTAATAAAATGTTACAAATTAAACTGTGATCCTTGGCAGTGTTGGGTGTAATTAGTTACAAAGTGACTAGTTACTGTAATTAAACTACTTTTCTGAAAAAGTAAAGTAAGATTTATTTTCATTTTGTGGTGATTTAATTAGTTACTTATAATTAGGGCCAGACAGAATCTGCAGACATTTTTTGCCATTTCTGCTCAGAATTTCAAAAAATCAATGGATTTGTGCAGAATAATTTTAGGTTGATCATAACTAAAAACTACTTAGTTACTAATAAAAATAATAAATTTTTAACTTTTATTTAATGTCTACAATGCAAATCCAATTAGATTGATAAACTATTTATTTAGTAAACAAACCAAGTCTCTCATATAATATCTCTAGTAAAAGACAGAAAATATTACTTTACAAACTGTATTGTAAATAAATCATACGAACATTTTAATATTACTATTATTATATCACATGAATTAATTTAAACAAATTTTAAATATTTAAAATTAATAAAAATTTAAATAATTTATATAAATATTAACAAATGAATTTAAAAACTGAAAAAATATAAAATTACACACACTTACACAAGTAAATACGTAGACTCAATGATGAGCTAAAAATCCGCGGAAATCTGCAGATTTCTGCAAGCAGATTCCGTGTGGACCTACTTATAATATACTTGCCGTATGTAAATTCAACAGTTCTGTATAAATCACTTCAGAGAAGGAATCATATATTTTTAGCAGAATATTTCTATTTTTAGGCAAAGACATTTACATTTATCCTGTTGCACATGCTTTAGAAACAACAAATTCAATAAAAAAAAATTAATAACCATGTATGCTATGTATAAAAAATGTTGTAATTACGTTAAACCTTTCATGTTTTGTACATATATTTTAACATTTCTAGTAATTTTACCAGTTAAGTAATTTAAATACAATTTTAATGTTCATTTATTCATTCATTTTCCTTCCTGCTAACCACTGAGCAATCGCGTCGCCCTACAAAGTAATTAGTTTCTAGTAAGTAATTAGTAATTAACATATCTTAATTGACAAATGTGGATAAGTGTTATTTTTTATGCTAAAAGGCCCTGTTTGACTCCAATTTCAAGAATTAAAAGAGTTCTATTGTCTATGCATGGAAACTTATAGGAATTGTAATCAGTATTAAGCCAAGGGATTAAATTCCTTATTTATTCCTTATGCTACTTTCAGACAAAATATTTAGAAAAGTAATTTAAATACAAGTTTAATGTTATCTCTAATAAATAATCTTTTTGAAGTAACTTGCCCAACACTGGTTCTTGTTGATTTAACAGCTACACAATCTTTGAGAGATGGAGAAACAGATCAAGGCACAACAAAACTAATACCCGTGGCTCCTGATGATATTGCTCTATATATGTTTATGTGTAGCCTCTAGGTTTCGTGACCACTAAAATGCCACACTGTAAAAAATTATATAACCAACTAGTCATAACAACATATATTTTTAGTTCATTGTAACTTATTAAACTAAGTTCATTTTATGTTACGCAAGCTGTTTTAAGTCAGTTTAACATAATATAAGTTCAATGGACTCATAAGGTGAATTTGATTTAGCTTTAAAAAATTAAGCCAATCAGTATTTTTTTACAGTGCAGGAGCTGTAGTATATTATGCATCACCAAGAGTTATTCCCACAAAAAAAATTGTTTTAATCAATTAATAAATAAAAAAATCACCTGCATTAGGATTGCCTGAGCATGAGTAAACTATAACATTTAATTTTTACGTGAACTATCGCTTTTAATAACACACTGTTGCTTTCTTTTGATAAAACATTGTCATAAGAAGAAAGAACATGTTCTAAACACAACAAATACAAATAATTAAAAATATTAATTGCTATATTGTTCTCTAACACAATTTAACCAAGACCGCATCTGTGCATAGTGGAGAGGGTTTGGTTAAAGCTTAATAAAGCGCTGTGGTAAAAGCTACTCTACTTCCATTTAGTATATATATAGTTTAAATATACTTCTTGAATTCATCATAAAGCACGAGAACAAAAGCGCCCCCCATTCCTCTGAGTACATTAGACAGAGCTCCTTTGAAGAACGCTTTGCTGCCCTCATCACGAGCGATCTTTCTCCAGCAGTCAAGGGTTCCAGTGTACATAATATCCGCTGGGAAAACAAAAGACAAAGGCTTAAGCTGAAATAAATGCACACTTGATGGAAAACGGCGAGTTATTCAAATGAGTGCATATGTTTGAGCATGTGTGTGCTGCATACCTCCTTTGCGCCCAGACTGCATCATCATACGACGGCGCACAGTGTCGAATGGGTAGGAGATCACGCCAGCCACTGCTGTCACAGTTTGTGCAATCATCCAGCTGACCACAATGTGGGTGTTCTTCGGATCGGGAAGCATGCCTGCAGACCAGCATAATTAAGAAAACATGCATAAATTCAACAGAATTAAGAAGAACTGGCTGTGTAAATAACAATAAAAATGGCCACAATACAGGCTGAATGGGCTCTATGCACAGCTAGTGTTTTTTAACCAATGATAAACTTCCAGTGAAAGCTAAATGTGACTATTTTCAATTTCATACGGTTGCTATTACAGCATCGATGTTGTAATGTAATTACAATGTATTTAGTTAAACAAACTCGTTTCAAGCACAAAACAAGATGAAAGACTGGGCTGTGCAGAAACTCCATTGAAAATACTGGGGTAAAATAAACTGTCATATTTTAAAGACATGGCGGGGGGAAATGAATTTTAATGCAGTGCTTCTTGTCTGGTCTCAGACCCACTTCATATCAGATATCTATCAGGCAGTGAAGATAATTAATAATATAATTTATATTTCATTTTATATATATATATATATATATATATATATATATATATATATATATATATATATATATATATATATATATATATATATATATATATATATATATTTATATATATATATATATATGTATATTATATAGAAAGACGGTTCACCGGAGGCACTGAGGCTGGCTGACTGAAATTAAAAGTCTGTGTGCATATACCCCATTGAATTCAAAGAGAAAGAAGTTATGCATGCTCTGAAATTATGTGTTAGTCCACACTGGGCCACAAAGATTAAGTGATGAAATAAATAAATAAACATTTTTATTATTATATTTGTCTAGCATGATGATCTGTCATATATTTATGTATGCATGTGTGTATACACAAACATATTTCTTATTTTCATTCAGTCTAAAAAATATACAGACACAAATATAAAACAAACAATAAACATGACACATTAATATTTAAACAGAAAATATATTTAAAAAATCTGGATTTAACAAGCCAAATTCTGGGTTTGTATTTCATTTTCTTATTATAACTTGTTATAACTTTTTTAGTTCATTATTCTATGTCCAAACATTAAAATTACAATTCTGCGTTCTGTTTATTTCTACAACCCATAAATATATGTTACATTGGCAAAATGATAATGTTTTATACAGCTTGCATTTCATTGTGTTTTAAACTTGAAGGAAATATCTGTCATTTTAATGGAACTGTACTGTCACTGTACTGGTCATTTCCTACCATTATCTATTTCATTTTTTACAGTGTATTGAACTTGTTCAAGTTACTTATAATTTCCTTATAATTTACTTAATATTTTAAAGTGATGCACAACTTATCATCATCATCTACAGCACAAAATGCATCTATTAAAAATATTAATTAAAAACTACATCAGTTCATTATTTAAATTATATCTCCAAATTATGAAATTACAACTCTGCATTGCATTTACTGCTACACTCCATAAAAATATGTGTTAATTCAAGAAATGTTAATGCTTTTATACTGGTTGCATTGCACTGTGTTGTCAACTTAAAGGAACATTTTGTAATTTTCTGCCATTATCTATTTTCTTTTCTGTTTTCCTTTTTTTCAAACATTGTATTGAACCACAGTTTACTTTTACATCAATTTAAATATTTTATTATTATTATTTATTTTTCATTCAGTGATTCATTTTCTTTAGGTTTAGTCCCTTTATTAATCTCGGGTCGCCACCACGGAATGAACCGCCAACTTATCCAGCATATGTTGTACACAGCGGATGCCTTTCCAGCTGCATCCCATCACAGGGAAACATCCATACACACTCATTCACACACATTCATTCATTCATTTTATTTTCAACTTATTCCCTTTATTAATCTGGGGTTGCCACAGCGGAATGAACCGCCAACTTATCCAGCATATGTTTTATGCAGCAGATGCCATTCCATCTGCAACCCATCACAGGGAAACATCCATACACACTCATTCACATACACACACACACACACACACACACATTCATTCATTCATTCATTTTCTTTTCAATTTATTCCCTTTATTAACCTGGGGTCGCCACAGCTGAATGAACCACCAACTTTTCCAGCATATGTTTTACGCAGCGGATGCCTTTCCAGCTGCAACCCATCACTGGGAAACATCCATACACACTCATTCACACACATTCATTCATTCATTTTATTTTCGACTTATTCCCTTTATTAATCAGGGGTTGCCACAGCGGAATGAACCGCCAACTTATCCAGCATATGTTTTATGCAGCAGATGCCATTCCATCTGCAACCCATCACAGGGAAACATCCATACACACTCATTCACACACACACATTCATTCATTCATTCATTTTCTTTTCAATTTATTCCCTTTATTAACCTGGGGTCGCCACAGCTGAATGAACCACCAACTTTTCCAGCATATGTTTTACGCAGCGGATGCCTTTCCAGCTGCAACCCATCACTGGGAAACATCCATACACACTCATTCACACACATTCATTCATTCATTTTATTTTCGACTTATTCCCTTTATTAATCAGGGGTTGCCACAGCGGAATGAACCGCCAACTTATCCAGCATATGTTTTATGCAGCAGATGCCATTCCATCTGCAACCCATCACAGGGAAACATCCATACACACTCATTCACACACACACATTCATTCATTCATTCATTTTCTTTTCAATTTATTCCCTTTATTAACCTGGGGTCGCCACAGCTGAATGAACCACCAACTTTTCCAGCATATGTTTTACGCAGCGGATGCCTTTCCAGCTGCAACCCATCACTGGGAAACATCCATACACACTCATTCACACACATTCATTCATTCATTTTATTTTCGACTTATTCCCTTTATTAACCTGGGGTCGCCACCGCAGAATAAACCACCAACTTATCCAGCATATGCTTTACGCAGTGGATGCCCTTCCAGCTGCAACCCATCACTGAGAAACATCCATACACACGCATTCACACACACACACACTACAATCAATTTGGCTTACCCAATTCAACTATAGCGCATGTCTTTGGACCTGTAGGGGAAACCAGAGCACCCGGAGGAAACCCACGCAAACACGGGGAGAACATGCAAACTCCACACAGAAAGGCCAACTGACCCAGCCGAGGCTCGAAACACCAACCTTCTTGCTGTGAGGCGATTGTGCTACCCACTGTGCCACCGTGACGCCCTTATTTATTTTTTTAAAGTGGAATTTTAAATCCAGTTTAATTTTTAATTTTCATTTTGGAAACTGGAAATCACAACTCATCCTTATCATCTGAATCACAAGCCTTTTACCTTTAGCAGTGTCATAGACTCCAAAGTAGGCTGCCCTGTAAATGATGATGCCCTGGACCGAGACGTTGAACCCCTGGTACAGACCCCGCAAGCCATCTGACTTAAAGATTTTGGCCAGGCAGTCGGCCAGCCCGCTGAACTCTCTGGTGCTGCCAGCTTTCCCGACATCTGCAGCCAGTCGAGTACGGGCAAAATCCAGCGGGTAGACGAAGCAGAGAGAAGTGGCTCCTGCAGCTCCACCTGAGGCCAAGTTGCCAGCAAAGTATCTCCAGAACTGTGTGTGTTTATCAACACCACCCAAGAAGATCTGTTTGTATTTGTCCTTAAAGGCAAAGTTAAGAGCTTGCGTTGGAAAATATCGAATGACATTGGCAAGGTTGCCACGCCAAAAAGAAGCAAACCCTTGCTCCTTAGGAATCCTCACAATACAGTCGACAATACCTTTGTATTGTTTGTCTGCACTGATCTGCTTGCTGGCATGTTGTACCTGTAAAGTGAGACACAACATTTTGTGAGTTAAATGTTATCTGGGTTTTGTGGTTTGTTGTTCCTGCAGCAAATCAATCTGATGGTTTAAATATTGGATTGGGGTTTAACAGGGACGAACTGGAATTAAGATCTAAATATGTTAAATTTGGTCTAGTAATGAGTTTGCATGACTTCTGTTCTTTTGGCTATATGCATGAGAATAAACAATACACATTATAGTGTCTTATGAGGGCTAAAGATGCTTTAAACAGAAGAATTTTAAGTATTTATTTGACGCAAAATACACTGAAAGCCTGCTCTTAATAAATACATGGGGCCTGCTATTGTTTTCTAATGTTTCATGGAGCTACAAACTAAAATGCATCCCAAAAGCTGATGGATAATATACTGTTTGCTTGGGGTTTGCTCACATGAAACATTCTGGTTGTATTTTGATAGTTGAGACTGTTTTATGGTGCTTAACCAGGGTTTCTGCAGGTTCCACAGAGTTAAATTTAAGACTTTTTAAGACCATTATGAATGAAATTTTAGACTCATAATGGGATAAAGGCTAATGAATTATTCAAATAAGTTTTTTATTTGACCTATCAAAAAATATTATCATTAAATACACTTTAGTAATAAACAATAATACTTTAATAATAAACAATTAAAATATTTTAGATGCAATTTCTTAGCTAAATATTTTAAATATTGTGTAAAAAAAGCAAGCTTTACTTGTAACGATACACTTTTTTCCAATATAAACTTTCTTTAAAATAAAAAGGCTTTAAAAGTTTTAAAAACTATAATAAACTAAACCGTCGCACAACAATCTGTCCAGGTCAGTGTCCTCAGTAGTAAATACATGGAGAACGTTTAAACCAATGTTATTGTAAGAAAAATAATTAAACCATTATAAACAGTTAACAGAGTTAAAATGTACCTTTTTAAATAAAAAGTTTAAAGTTTTATTGAGATGATTGTTGGTGATTGTATGGGTTATGGCCAGATTGGGTAGCAATACATGAACAAAGGCAAATTAAGACCTGTTTAAAAAAGATTTAAGACCTACAACACAATATTTCAGTTAATTTAAAACTTTTTAAGGCCTAAAATTTGGATTTTGAGATTTAAGACATTTTAAGAAACGCCCAGAAACCCTGTTAACAGATCATATTTTTATTTCAGTTTAGGCTTATATATGTGGGGGTGTATGAGGGGGCAAAAGAACTCTGCCCCCCGCCGACTCTTTTGCCCCCCTCATACACCCCCCACACTCTCCTCATAACTTATACTCCCCATAAACACTGAACTACTTAATATTTGCACATTTAAAACTGTACATATTCACTGCAATTTGATGCACTAATTCATGTTGAATTGTACATACATACAGTATATATGTAGATTTTAGTTTTGACCATTTTCTTTCAGCCAAAAATGCTGATAATGAGAATGAACTCCAAACATGTGCATATTAGGGTATCACAGTTTCATAAAAATAAAAAGCATATAATTATAACTGCTTTCAGTAATAAGTGTTTCTTAAACACCAAAACAGAACAATTTCTTAAGAATGTTTAGAATCAGACATATTATAATGGCTACTGAAAATTCAGCTTTGAATCAAAGGAATAACGATTATTTTTATAATTATTATTACAGTTAATTATTTACTTTATAAGTCAATGTTTGGTATACACATATACATATATATATATATATAATAATAATAATAAAATTAATATAATAAGATAAATATATCTATTTCCAGATTTGACAATATTTCATATATTACATATAATTGACGTTAAAGGTTAAGGCTATGGTGGTCCTGGAACACAGTGTACTTGGCAAAATCAGCCCTAATACAGTAGCCCACCAAAGTCTGGGCCTGAAACATGACACACTACTGCAGATGTGTAACCCTTCCTGCTGCTCGAAATTCACACTTTGGCCTTAAAATACACTGGGTCATTAAAATCTACAAATAAGCATCCAAATGAGTGAATTCAAAACCACAATGTCAATTTGAGCGTTGAGAAGCTCAAAAGATACGGCTGCAAACAACTCAAACATGGCCTCTGAAGGACAAAGTCGGCGGAGCATCGGTAAAGCTAAAATATAATTCAAGCTACTCTTAAATTCGACGGAATACGAGTTATGAATGATCATGAATCATGTCAGAGTGCGTTAAGTGAAGTCAAGATGATAAATCTCACCTGCAGCAGCAGTTTGACTCTCTCTATCGGCGCGACTGCAGTTTTAGAAATAGCCGCTGCGACCCCACCGGCCAAAAAGTCTTTCGCAAAAGAAAAGGCAGCATCAGCCATGGCAGAAAGGTAGTATTGGGTTCAGTATATTAGTAAACTAATATATTAGACGTGCTGGCAGAAGCAAGAGGTAGAGCGGAAAGTGATGGGGATGCTGCGGAGGACACACTGCAAACTCCCGAGCCTTCTCGCGATATTTAATGATTCAGAAGCAGAGGGTTGCGTGACTGTGTACATTACATTAGCTATTAACTAATGTAAATCTTTACGAATTCTTTAATATTCTTTTTTTTTCATTGTTACCATTAGTTAAAATTGAACAAAATAGTATTTATTTTAGTTTATAATTCTTTAATTAATAATATAGGAAACACCAGTTGTTGTATTTAACATTAGCTAACGTACGGTGAACATAAACAATTTCATTTTTACCAGCGATCACATATTAAACAGATAGTTCACCCAAGATTTACTATACTCACCCTCAAGTGGTTCCATGTGTTTCCCTTTTTCTGTTAAACACAAAAGAAGATATCTTGAAACATGAAACCTCTAACCATTGATAAAAATAAATAGGTGTACAAAAAAGATGTCAATAGTTCCAGGTTTTCAAACATTTGCCAAAGTATCTTCTTTTTTCTTCAACAGAAAAATCATTTCAATTTTGGACAGAACTTCTTTTATTGCTGTAAAATATATTGCTCAAAACTATGAAAACAAATTAAAACTTGTCAAATGTTACACATGCCTCATGTTATTTCGATTATATTAAAATATATAATTTTATAATATATATAAAACATATAATCTTTCTATAACATGGTAAACTTTTGTGGATGTGAAATGTCAACAGAACAAATCCAAGTTTTTCTGTCCCACACATTCTAAATAAGACAAGCTATTTGATTCAAAACCATATTTAATGCATTATTTAACAGTTAATAACACTAATTAGCGATGATCATCTACAAATATTCAAATTATTAAAAAAACAGCTAACGCATTTATTGCACTCAATGAACTGGAAGTCAGTTGTAGTGTTTCCAATGCAGATGCTGTAAAAACAACTTTACTCAAGTTCTGTGGTTTCAATGGAAGCTGAAGAACAGCCTAATAATGTTCGTTTGTCATTCGGGTCTTCTTTGACAAATAGCATGGCATCCAGCAGGTTGTTCGTGTGTTTGACGTGTTTGAGAGTGAACCCGTGCTTGTCTAGTAAGTCACTGTATTCTGCTGTGCTCCTCTGCTTTCCTTCAGTCATACTGAGGGCCTGAAGCAGGGCTCGACTCGGCCTTCTCCGCTCCTCGTCCAGGAGGATCTCAGACACCAGAAGCCCACAACCTGTTTGTTAGCAATGCATTAATGCATTAATGAGTTAAGAGGCTAACTTTTACTTCATATTAACAAAAACATCTAAATTAAACCTAACTAACATACTGGCATCATTTAAGTTTGAAATAAAATCTAAGTTTTCATTAAGTGTGTGTGTGTGTGTATGTGTGTATATATATATATATATATATATATATATATATATATATATATATATATATATATATATATATATACACACATATATATATATATATATATATATATATATATATACACACATATATATATATATATATATATATATATATATATATATATATATATATATATACACACATATATATATATATATATATATATATATATACACACACATATATATATATATATATACACACACATATATATATATATATATACACACACACACATATATATATATACATATATATATATATATATACACATATGTATGTGTGTGTATATATATATATACACATACACAGTTGAAGTCAGAATTATTATATATATATATATATATATATATATATATATATATATATATATATATATATATATAAAAAATAGTGTTAATATATGTTAAAAGGTCTGCATTGTATTTAAAGAATGAGATAAACAATTTTATTTTGGATGAATGGGTGAAGATGAGGATTTGGGCTTTAATATACTTGCTAAAACCAACTGTTACTAATTGTACCACAGTGTAAATATGTAAATAAAAGATATGTGACCTGGACCACAAAACCTGCCATAATTGTGAGTTTTTTGAACATTCATTAATTTTCCTTCGGCTTAGTCACTTTATTAATCTGGGGTCACCACAGCAGAATGAACTGCCAACTTATCCAGCATTTGTTTTGCGCAGCGGATGCCCTTCCAGCTGCAACCCAGCACTGGGTAACTCCCATACACTCACATGTCCACACATACACTACAAAAAATTTGGCTTATTCAATTCATCTATAGCGCATTTTTGGACCCGCGTCTTTGGACTGTGGGGGATAACGGAGCACCCAGAAGAAAACCACTTGCTGTGAGGTGACAGTGCTAACCACTGAGCCACATACTTATTATTGTATATATGTTTTTAGGATAGGATAATATTTGACAAAGAAACAACTGTTTGAAAATCTGGATTCTGAGGATTTAAAAAAAAAAAACGTAAATGCTAATAAATTTGGATAGCTGCTCAAATTAAGATCTTAGCAATGCACATTACTAATCAAAACTTGAGATTTTATAAATTTACGACAAGACATATCTTTATGCAACATGATCCTTACTTAATATTGTAATGAATTTTTGGTACAAAAGAAAAATCAATCATTTTGACTTATGCAATGTATTTTTGCCTATTGAAAATATACCCATGCAACTACAGGTTGGTTTTGTACTCCGAGCAGGGTCACATATAGCAATAGGAATTTTTGACATGGTTTAAGCCAGTGTTTCCCAACCCTGTTCCTGGAGGCACACCAACAGTACACATTTTGGATGTCTCCCTTTTCTGACCCATTAACTTCAGGTGTTGGAGTCTCTTCTGATGTTATGATAAGTTGATTCAGGTGTGTTTGATTAGGGAGAGGTTGAAAATGTGTACTGTTGGTGTGCCTTCAGGAACAGGGTTGGGAAACACTGGTTTAAGCAATAGACCAAACTCAACAGACAGGGCCATCTGACAAATTAGAGCACGGACCTCCAAAACAAAAATGTGACCCTTTAAAATTGCATAAAGGCATTTAATTCAGCAGCATTCACATTTTAGGAAACAAACATGTGTAGAGATCCTTGAGTGGCCAAAAGGGGGCATTAGAGAGTCACTTGTGCAGAAAATATTATCTTAGAGGGGACTTGGCATCAAAATGTTTGATACTTCAGAAACGTTTTACACATTAAGAATTCAACAATAGGATATTTCAAAGCACATACCTGGTTTCCACATTTTAGACAGTTTACTCAATAACACATGCAGTTTCTCATCAGACCAGTCATGGAGGACCCGTGCAAGAATATACAGGTCAGCTTTAGGTAGGTCATCTTTAAAAAAATCTCCTATTTTGTAAACAAAAAGAGATGTTAAGTGAGAAAGTCTTTGAATGTTTTTTTATGTGATATTGATAGATAAAATTGTTTATCACAAAAATGTTCCTGTGAAGTTTTTGACTGACCTGCAACAAATGACACTCTTTCATCATTTTCTTTCGGCTGGAAGTGACGTCTCATCTCGATGACTTGTGGCAAGTCGAATACAGTAACTGACAATTCAGGGTGTGCTTTTGTAAACTCGTATGCCATGGCACCAGTGCAACCTGGGCAAGATCACAATGATTTCTTAACACGCCTCGTGCAGTTAATATACTTTTTAATATTTACACTTTCACTTGAAATTTGGGAAAGTCTCTTACGCTGCATTTAAATTAAAGTAAATAGGTAATATTGTTGTGAAGTAATATTACACTTTAAAGAACTGTCCTAGTTTAATATCATTTAAAATTAGATTGAATTTTGTGTTGTAAAAACGAAGTTTTCAGAATCCAGTCTTTTTTGTGCTAAAGAAACATATATTATTATTATTAATCTCAATGTTAAAAGCACTTGTGCTGCTTATTTGCTTTCAGGAAACCATGAACCATGAGCTTTTTTTTAGTATACTTTGATAAATAAAATCCAAAGAACATCAATTATTTTGAAATATGTCTTTTTTTTGCATTGTAAATTTTCACTGCTACATGTTCATTTTTCATCTTAGTTTAATTAAATTATTAAGCTTCTTAAGACCGCATTATCTTGCAATTCTGCTTAGTACTATAAATTCAAATTCCGCAATATTTAACACCAACATATTTCTGAATTAATTATTATATTAATCATTTATTATTATAATTTGTTTTTGTTCTAAAAATAGGTCAACGCAGGGGAAAAGAATATACAGGCCACAATAAATACAGATGTCCCTTGCCCCTTGCATAAAACCCCCTAAGAGAATTAATCATTAAAAGTGTATGAAATTTGCATAATAAGCTCGCAACTCCTTTTTAGATAAGCAGCTTTTGAAAACAAGCTCTTCCAGAATAATAAACTGAAATTATGCGTGACAACATGCAGGATAGTGGTTCCTGCACATCTTATCGTGGTCAGCTCGCTCACGTCTCAACATGAATTTTGCATCACTGTGGTTTGATCTATTTGTGTAATCATTTTCAAACAATCAATATATTTTTGTTCTTTACTGAGAGGGGAACCTTGACATTAAATTAGAATCCAGGATATTGTTTTGTAATCAAACACATTTATTTTATCTTTACTTAAATTGATTTGATTTGCTGAAAAAATTATTGTGGACTATTTTCCATGAATAAAACATGATATGATTTTTTGGTCAGAACAAATCATAATAAACAAATATTTGCTGGTATATAATTTACAGATTTCATTGTTTTTTGTACATTTTGGGAAGTGTTTAATGATTTTACCCACATTTTTTAGATCAACCAATAAATCTGTAATTTAAACCATATACCAAAAGTCAACTAAATTAAAGTTAACTCTTTTTGAGGAAAAATCATGAATAAATACCTCCAATATCACAAGCTGTTTTATAGCATGAGAGATCGAATGCGGTTGCCAGATCTTTTCCAGTCACCCTTGCGATGCTGTGCATTGCATCCATAAATCGTATCTTAACTTCATCTTTACTGTAATAAACATCCTAGAAATCAACAAAATCGTATTACTCAGTACTGGAATGTCAGTAACTTCAAAAATGTATGATTCATGGGTGAGAAAATAATTTGTTTACCTGAAACACATCTTCTTTCTTCTTTCCAAAGGCCCGCTCATGTTGGCTGGTGCCCTCCCTTACAGCGCTCTCTAGATGACTGAATAGAGGCCACACCATATCACTGCAGTGGAGAATATATCCATGCAGAGACACTGGGCTGTCCGATACCAAGAAACGACAGGCCTGTTCTGTATTTCTGTACACTGCAGCAGACAATAAACAATGTTGCATTCACAATCCACCTCCGGACATTTCAATGAGAACATGCATCATACAGTAGGAGGAATTACATCCATGTATTCAAAGTCCATCATTCAGTAAACAAAGAGTGTGCTTGTATGTCACAGTATAATTGGACAATGCGAGAGGTTTCAGAACTCATATTTAGGAAAACCCCATGTGTTTTCTGTGACAGAAAAAAGGCAGTGTCAATCTTACCACTGATCTCTTCCTGTCTGACCCTTTCTAGTAGGCCTAAGGAGACAGCGGCTTCCAGAAGCCTTTCGGTGCCTAAAAGAGAAGCGTTGATCTGGCCAGCTACCTCTTCTAATGTTAGACCACCAGGGCTGTTTAATACATCGAACACCTTCAGTTTGGATGCTGTGAATAGAGTCTGACAAACAAAATAGGTTCCAAAATAGTTACTGAACACTTTCCCCATTTTCTGTGCAGATCAAAACAGACATTAGTTTCCGATAGTATTTTAAAGGTGCAGTAGGTGATCTGACACAATGCTTACCGGTTAGCATAATATCTTTGAAACACAGTCTCTCCCCTGCTGTGCAAAGCCATGCCTCATGAAACACGAACGTGCGGACCTTAAAGATGGCAGCAGACAACCCACTCTTATGTGCTGTGCTAAAGCAACTCATCTTAGTGGTTGGTTGGCGGCGTGCAGGAATTACACTTATTACTAAGCCATACTTGCATGCTATTTCAGACCGAATATTCAGAGTCGCATTGTAAACACAATAGGGAGCGTGTCACAGGTTATCATTGCTCAAAAATAAACAAATGTGATGTGAATATAAAACCAACATCACCTCAGTTAAGTAGGCTAGGTGGAATAGCGCTATTGATTTATGTTTTGTTACTTATGTTTTGCGCATGTACGCACAAATGGCGGATCTGCGTGAACATGTGCGCAGTTGTACAAATCTGCATTTGCTGACAGTTTGGGCTATTTATCAGAATTATGGGAAATGTCCACCTAACAATATGTAATTGGATAAACATATTTTAGCCTTATGCCTTACCTAAAATATAAATATAGATACATTTAGATCATTTACTTTAATCATTACTATTGGATTGTGAAGAAATTTTCAACCAGCACAACAAAAAATTATTGTGAAGACAATCACCTACTGCACCTTTAATGCTGTGAATCACATGAACTAATGACAGTATAAAACTGTAAGGAAGTATTTTAAATAAATAGTTGATATAAAGATAAAAATAAATATCATCATTTATTCACTCATGTCTGGACCAGTGTGTTATTGAGTCAGTCAAACACAACAGAAGAATCCTTAGCTAAATTTCACTTTGGCTTAAGTATTTTATAAATACTTCATATTTTATAGGTCTTGTTTACATAATGTATTATGAAGTAATGCCAATGCCAACACAAGTGGACGATCCTAAATTCAGATGTAAAGTCTGAAACATTTTGGTTTGTGCAATTCTGACCACTTCCAGAGGTAGTTTTAGGTACCTACTGTACAAAAAAAAAGTGAACAAGTTTCTAAATGAACCAGTCGTTCCTACAATAACGTTAATGGATCATGGTCTTCTTTAATGTTCAACACAAACACCTCTGTTAAAAATATCTGAAAATGTAGTTTAATATTAATATAAAATCATTTAAAGCAGTGGTGTCCAAACTCAGTCCTGGAGGGCCGGTGTATTGTTTTAGTTTCAACTTCAATCAGACACACCTGGGCTAGCTAACCAAGCCCTTACTAGGCTTTCTAGAAACATCCTTCCAGGTGTGTTGAGCAAGTTTGAGCTAAAATCTGCAGGACACTGTCCCTCCTGGACCAAGTTTGGACATCCCTGATTTAAAGCTTATAATATAAAAAAGTTTGGAAGTGAATAAATAATGGCATGATTTCTTTTAAGCACTTCAAATAACCAGAGAGCAGCAATATATAAGTGCTTTGGCAAGTCTACGTTAGTATAGATTTTTTTTTCATGCATCAAGAGAGCAGAGAGTGTGTACTACAGGTGGTTTGTCAAGCCCACTCATCTGTGTAGCACACTCAGAATTGTTCACCATTTTCAAGGAAGCATGGAGTGCATACAAGAAAGTGTCTGGTGCATATGGAGAGGAGAGAGCACATCCTACAGATAGTTTGTAAAGCACACTCATCTGTGTGGAACACACTCAGAATTACTACCTTTGATGCTTTGAACCCATCCAGTAAGCTGATGATGCTGTGGGGAACATCCTGTCTGTTGCACTTGGCAAATTCCAATCCCATTACATTCTGTTCTTGCACAGATGTCAAACTGCCATCTTTACCATTTTCCAGTAGCTCAACATCCCCATTGGTGGTCTTGTTAACAAGAGTCCAAGCTTCATCGCAGTCTCGTTTGATTTTGTGGGCAGGACTTGCAGGTGGACTGTTGAAAATCAATCCCAACTGCTTGCAGAAGTGGTTAAGAGGAAAGCCAACTACGTTAAGAAAATCTCCTCGGACATACTCTACCAACATTCCACCCAAAGCTTGAATACCATAACCCCCGGCCTTGTCCCTGTTGAACACAAACAGATCTGTCAGTCTTATCATTCACCTGCCATGCAAAACTTGGTAAAATACCAAAGAGAGGGCCTGAATGGACACATTGCTTCCCTAAAATGTACTCTTTACTTAAAAATGTGCTTTTCGCTTGTCATTTTCAACACGTCAAAGCAAACAATGACTCCACCAGGGTCCAAGTTCCACAGGTTCAACAAGTTCACTGAACATGCTCAGAAAATGTGATGACCAAACTCCAATACATTATATGAAAATCTTTTACGCATAAACTCACATGGGCTCTCCACTATTGATGTATTCCCAAAGCATCTCCTCAGATAATTCTGCAAACTTCACTTTTGTCTCTTCGTAAAAATCAACCACTTTGTAGTCTGTAACTGAACCTGCAATGAAGATGGAGCATTTAGAAAAGGATCAACTCTTTCACAAATAGACTTTAATTTAACTTAAAACAGTAAACATACCATTTTTTTCACGGCAGATCACGATAGCTACACCAGTGAAGACGCTATGTTCCTTCCCACTCAACCTGAAATATATTCATTTCAATAGATATCAGTACCTGCATTTGGAACAACAATGCCACAAATAGTCAAGACAACATAAATTAAAATGCACCTAGACAGCATGCGGTAAGCATCTTGTTTATCTGTAGGCTTCTCCAAGATCAAGCCATCGACAGTCTGAGGATGGAAGTAGAGAACTTCAACAAGACAGTTTTTTTAGGATGCAATATAACATGTAAAATGTATTACAACACAAATACTTACCACAACAGTGTCCGCTCCGATAACAATATCTGGAGTTTTCAAGTGTTTCTAAACCCATGGATGATACAGAATAAAAGGGAAACCATAACTTGACAGAAACTGAAAGTTATAGAATTGCTTGTTCGATTATTACACAACTTACAAATGGCATTCGTTGAGCCACCTCCAAAGCCTTCTGTTTAGCCGTCTCCACTGCATATTCACATGGGTGTTTAAACAAGGATTTGTCCAGTGTTTCTTTAAACCAGGAAGGAACAACCTCAAATCGTAAACCCTGCCTCATCGATGCAGAAGAGGAGTTAATTTTATATTCATTGCCAATGTAACATAAAAATACAAAAAAACTTACAGCATTTGATAGAATCTCCAGACGTCGTGGAGATGCGCTTGCCAGAACAACAAGCTTTCCACTCAGCTTGGATATGACTGGATTTAACAGCATGTTTCTGTCACTTCCACCTCTTTCCTGGGAATATCAAAATCATAATGTGTTGTACATTTAACCTACATAAACTAGAGCAACCTGACAAGCGCATAGAACCAGCTAGGCTTTATGAGTAGGGTAAAAATGGTTTTATTTCGCACATTATAGCAGCTAATGACTATCAAAGTACAGCATTGCTCACAGTCAAATAGTGCTAATGTTGTTTTGAAGTCATACTTGCATGCAATTTCAGCCCGAATATTCAAAGTAGCATACAAACAATATATTTATCGTCTAACAAGTTATGGCTGAACGTATGTGAGTATATAAAACCAACTTTACCCTAGTACGTTTATGTTTTAAGTGACAACAATCTTGGGTAAAGGTGAGATGGACCACAAGTTTGACTACATTATCATTAGCTTTTTTTTGTTTGTTTAGTTAAAGTGAAAGGATAAGCCTGTCAATTTCTGGGGGAAAAAAGACATTCAGATTGGTGCGTTAGAAACGTATTTAGTTACGGAGCAAAACATTCTTGACATGATGAAGGAAGAGCGCTGTTCATTTGTTAATTTGAACATGTATACATTCTGAACTGTTATTGACACCTATTTAAACATACATATATTCATTCATCTTTATTCGTAGTAAGATTTTACCTGTAAAAGCTTGTTCCACTTCACTCTCTGAGCTTCACGAAACGCTGTCCACTGCCTGAGACCCTGAAGAGGCGGAGTCTACTAAGCGCATGCGCGGAAGGTTGGCATTGGAACGTCACGATACCACGTTTAGGGAGTCGAGACGGTAAAAGCACCCACAAATGCAAATTTACAAATTCCAAGCTACATTTTGCTTTTTTTTTTTTTTTTTGCAAGAATTGAATCATTATTTAAATATAATTTCATTATCTGAAAATAAGAAAGCAACCAGAACTATTTAATTTTGTAATGTCTTTATTTTAAATACTGTAATTGATTCTTAAATGGTTTACCTTCAAGTTTATTTCATGTTCTTTATTCTCTCTCTCTCTCTCTCTCTCTCTCTCTCTCTCTCTCTCTCTCTCTCTCTCTCTCTCTCTCTCTCTCTCTCTCTCTCCCTCTCTCTCTCTCTCTCTCTCTCTTGTATCTTTTTTTCATTAATTCATGTTCTGTATTGTATGCAAATGCTGATACAAACATGTCAACTGCTTTTTTGCAAATAAAAAACAAGAAAAAAAGACAGTAAAAGTATCAATAAAAAAATACAAATAAAATAGACAGCAAAAGCGTTTAGAATAACTATTAAACACTTTGAAAACCGCAGCAGGGGTATCATCGCTTTTAAAAAGAAGATAGTTATGCTTGTTTGGCTCTTCTGTATTTTATTCTGTAGGCTTTTGAATTAACATACTGTAATATTTTCCATTTATGCAGAGCAATTTTTCATTCAGTGACTCTTACAACACTGCAGCAATTTGTTTTTCATATTTATTAGTCATGTTTCTATGTATCTGTGATATGCAGCAGGTGCCACCTTCTCATTTCAGTTTATAATAGATACCCTAATAAACAGTAGTATATATATCTGATATCATCTTTAAACCAGTTATTAACTAAAATAAAATCATAAAACTACAATTTTTTTTATTAGGCTAGTTTAAAAAACATATAAAATATAAACGACAAAACCTAGTTGCCAAGGAAATATTTGTATTTTTTAGTTGAATTTAAAATTTATTTATATTTTAAACTAAATAAAATAAAATATTTTCAAAATACATCAAGCTAATTTTAATATAGCTATGAAAACACGATGTAGCCTACATAACCTTTGTAAGAATGATATAAAACTTCAGTCATCTGTTGATGCCTTAGGACAGTCTGAGAAAACTTATTTCATTCTTTTCCCAAGTGGTACTCACTGCAGAGCCACTTGGGCAGAGCTGAGCTCCAGCAAGGCGGAGCTTGAGCTCCAGCATGATGAGTTGCTCATTAAAACATTATCACAGTTTGATAAATACAATTCAGTTCAGTTCTTATTTACTGTACATTTCTAATTAATTATGCAGTTATTATGATTTTACCAAATTTTAAGGAAACAACATAACATAAATATGGTTCCTCGCAAATTTCAAAACAAATGTCATTTATTTCCTCACAAAACTCTTTATAAATTCTCTAAAAAAGATGTAAAGTTTAAAGAATTTGTTACAAAAGCTTATGAGAGCATGATAGATGCATCTGTTATGAAAAATGCTTTTACTTTCTCGACTTCTCTTGAACATTATACCTATCGAGTGCCCTTTGAAGTGGTATTTGCAACCTGCTTTATTTCCTTTTTGTGCATCACTCAGTACATTTGCTGTAGCATTATATCAATGGCATTTCGGTACTGATTTCCTGGAAGCTGTTTTTTTAATCAAGTGAGGTCTTGCAGAGTTTTTGCAAGTAACATTAAGTTTAGACTTTAAAACTTGGATTTGTTTGTGTACTTTTCGCAGTACTTCTTATGCCAAAGTCATCAGTTTCAAAGGAACTGAAAAAATCTTGACCTCATGTTGACTTGTCTGTGGCTTCCAGAAGTAGAAAAACAATTGCAAACAGAAATACTGTACGTGATTGTAACATTGGTTTTGCAGAATAGAAAATTTATAATCAATTTTAGCTGGATTAAATGTAATCATTTATTTGAACGTCTTTATTATTTTTATATGACAAAATAATTGTCCCTTTATGTACACATAACACTTTATCTATGCTCAGAAATATAAACAACTAAAAAACAGTATGCATTACTGCAATACAACGTTATAATGCAGGGACATTATGAACAGCTTAAGTAACATAAATGTAAAAACAGCTTGGCTCAAGTAATGAAACAAATACATTTTCAATTATTGATAACAGAATATATACACAATATCAAGTATCAACAGCTGGTATGACAGCTAATAGCATAAGTTTAACCACTCAGCAAAGCCTAAAATACATGAACATTTCGTTAAGAGGAACTTTGATGCCTGATACCAAGAAAAAAAAAAAGTCACGCAACTTGAATGCATGTGAGCAGTGTGCTTTTCATCAGCTGCTCAGCCAGGAAATCAACACAAAACAAATGATAAACTGCTAAAACACAACAACATCCGAAATATGGGAAGTGGACATTCACTGAATTAAATGGGTTATTACAAGTGCATAAACCTACTTCTGTGGATTGCTTTTAAACAAAAAGTACAACTACATTTTTCGACCCTTCTTTCTTCCAAAATAACCAGTCCAAAACAAATATAAATAAGAATAAGACAAGGTTACATATTGTCACAGTCTTCATGTGCATTGCATGTTGTGCGTCCAGAGAAAAAGCTTTCTCTATGGCCCTCGATCATTTGGGTTTCCGCTGTGCTGAGAGTCTGTAAACGCAGCATTTGGCGTAGCTTCCGACGAAACTCTTTAGATGCGAAATAATAAATGAACGGATCTGCGCAGCTATTGATGCAGCTCAGAGAGAGCGAGAGCTTATAGTAGATGTAGAGCGATTTACCATAGTACAGTCTTGCGACTGTGTGAGCCAGCAGTAAGATGTTATTGGGAGCGAAACAAAACGTGAACACAAACAGTACGATGCACGCCAGACGCACAGCGCGGCCTTTCTGGTCACTGTTGGTTCTTCTAACCAGAACCCAGATGATGTTGACGTAGCAATACACCGTAATGATGAACGGGACGAGGAAGAGGAGGATGAACATGCCAAATAGAAAACCCGTCCAATGAGCAATGCTCGGGAGCATTTTTGACCTGAGCACATCAAAGCATGTGATTATTCCACGCTCTTTAACATAATACGTCAAGTCGGATCTTTCCAGTGGGCTCAGAATCACAAGCACCAGCAGCCACATTAATATACAGGCGATGACTGCAAACCTCTTCCTCTTCCTCATCTCCCTGAAGCGCATGGGTTTCACAATCCCCAGGTAGCGGTCGACACTAATAGCGGTCATGGATAAAATGGAGCAGTACATGTTGGTGTAGAAGGTCACAGTCAGGACATTGCACATGCCCGTTCCTAAGGTCCAGTTGTAGCCTTGCATTTGGTAGACGATCTGAAAGGGGAGAACAAAGCCCAGCATCAGGTCAGTGAGGGTCAGGTTGATCATGAAGATGATAGTTGGGGTTTTTGGAGAGGTGCGCATCAATAGTAGAAACAGAGAGATGCTGTTCCCCGTCAGACTGAACAATGCCACGATCACATAGATGCCTGACACAATGTCACTGGCCAGTCTGTTGTCAAACATGGCAAAGGTTGCATTGTCCAATTTGATGACCTCCGATTCATTCATGGTTGGTTTTGTGCACCTATTGGAAAGAGAGAAAGAGATTACATTTACAATTTAAGCTTTGATTTCACCTCTGATTTAACCACATATCGTGAGATAAAGATCCGTATTGTTGGAAGATGTAGGGCCAGATTTACTGACATTTTGCAGTAGATCCTTTTTTTGGCATTAAACAACCTCTTTTAGGATGTATCATATGCAAACAGTGGGGGAAAAAGCTAATGAAAAGTTCTGTACACAAAACAATTGCAAAATGTATGGCACAGGGGAGCGTATGGAAATAATAAGATGTAAAAAAAGAAAAAAAGAAACTTAAACAAAAAAACAAAACAAAATTGCAAAATTATGCTAAATTAAAAAAAAAATTGATTGGACAGGGAAGTATTTAAATGAATTTTTTTGTGGTAGTCATTTTACTCATATTTATGATCATTATTTAAAGACACCAGGACTCCAGAATGTAACTAAAGGGTTGCATTTTGCAATCTTGGGTGACTCATTAAAAACAAAACAAACAAAAAAACGTTAATACTGATGCAACACCTGATTTGGCAAATTGATAAGCAATGACTTTCTGATTGCATTGGCAGAATTGTGCAAAAGTCATACTGAGTTGTGCTATTTGATTAAAGGTGCAGTGGGTGATTGTTATCAGAATCGTTTTTTGTTGTGCTGGTTAAAGTTACTTCACAATCCAATTGTAATGATTTGAATTGTAATGATTAAAGTAAATGATCTAAATGTATTTATATGTATTTTATATTCTGGGTAAGACATAAGACTAAAAATGTTTATCCAATTAAATATTGTCAGGCCGACATTTCCCATAATTCTGATAAGCAGCCCAAACTGTCTGTCAACAAATGCAGATTTGTACAACTGCGCATTTGTTTACGCAGATCTGGCATTTGCACATGCACACGCGTTCTCCTGCACACAAGATAGAGAGAGCGGTAAAAACAAATGCTGAATCAAAACTTTTTGAAATCCTGAATCAATATTGGTGTTACTTTTGTACGCTGGAGAAAGGACGACACCATGGCTGAAGTATTTCTCTTAGACAGGTAATGTTCTGTTTTAAAAGTATTTTAGTCACACACAGCCAATGTAGATTGTGTTGTGTTACGAATGGGTTATATGCACAGAAGTGTTGTTCAGCCACTGAAATCTTCCAGCAAAAGATTGATGTGACTATTTTCAGTTTCATAAGGGGCCTTTTACAGCATCGATAATGTCGATTTTTTATTTAGTTTAACAAAAAAACATAAGAAAATAGGGATTTTCTGCCTAGCCTGCTTTACTAAGGTGAAGTTGGTTTTATATTCACATCACATTGGTTCATTTTTGAACAATGATATCCTGTGACGCGCTCCATATATTGTTTACTATGCTACTTTGAATATTCGGTCTGAAATAACATGTAAGTATGGCTTAGTAATAAGTGTAAATCCTGCACCTCGCCGGCCAAGCACTAAGCATACATTAGTCGCTTTAGGACAATGAGCGTGAGAGAGTGAGACCAGCGATCCTTGCATGTATGAAATATGACAATTGTATGAAATGTATGAAAACTGATGTATGAAAACCGAAAATTGGCTAGATATAATACAGTTTTTTGTTCAGAATTGTAGTATTGTAAAGTACTACAAAGTTTTCTAACTGGCGAATGACATGACCTAGTGGATCCCAGTCATCTTTAATGTGCATATTCGTGATTTCAGGAGGCGTGGCTTTGGACGGCAGGGGTAGGACTGTGTTTCAAAAATATTATGCTAACCGGTTAGCATTTTGACAGATCACCTACTGCACATTTAATGTATTGAATATTAAAGTATTAATGTTGATGTAGCTTTTAGTCAATAAGTAATATTAGATGTGAATTTGTGTTTGTACTAAATATCTTTAAGTATAAATATAAAATATTACACAAGCTATTATCAACTATGAGTTTCTAAGACCCAAAAGATGATCCTCATCCTTGGTATCATTAATGTGATGTGTTTGATTACTTGCATCATTACCAAATCATATCATTTGTTCATGCACCATTGGCAAAACTTCATTTTTATTGTCTTTATTTAAAATCTGGACATTTGAAAACTGAAGTTTTGGTTAACATAGACTACATTTACATTTATTTGTTTAGCAGACACTTTCATCTAAAGTGACAAACAAAGTCACACCAAGTCCGATTAGAGCATATGTTTTGGAATCAGAAGCATTTTCTCTATGAGCTTGTTTCTTTGAGACATTACAGTACGTGAGCACAGCAGTCATGCTTAGATCAAAGATTTCCTGAAAAACTGACCTCAGCCCACTTGAAAATCCTACTCAGGAGCAGGTTTGCTGGTGGTTAGAAAGCAATTTGTCTTAAAACAAAAAGACACCAAGAAGAAATTGTACTACTGTACTGTTAATACTGTAACAGTTTTAATTCCTGTTTCAGAACAAAGCAAACTATGTACAAACACTCTTACAGTCTCAAAAAGCTCAATTTAACCCAGTTTGCACCTGACATGTTGTGATTGTTGCTGTGTAGGACGAGGACCACAAACACGAGAACAGAGAGTGTGGTAAAACAAGAGAGAATTTTCTCAATCTGTGTCCTTTATTATATCAGAAAAGGAAGTTTTTTTTTGCAAAACCACATTACTGTTAATGTGTACTGCTCTTGTAGATTGTGTTGGTCATTAAAGAAATGTGCGCATATATATATATATATATATATATATATATATATATATATATATATACACACACACATACACACTCACCGGAAACTGTATTAGGTACACCTGTCTAACTGCTCGTGCTCATCAGCAACTCAATGCATTTAGGCATGTAGACATGATCAAGATGATCTGCTGCAGATCAAACCGAGCATCAGAATGGGAAAGAAAGGTGATTTAAGTGACTTTGAATGTGGCACGGTTGTTGGTGTCAGACAGGCTGGTCTGGGTATTTCAGAAACTGTTGATCTACAGGGATTTTCAAGAACAATTATCTCTAGAGTTTACAGAGAATGGTCAGAAAAAGAGAAAATATCCAGTGAGCTGCAGTTCTGTGGGTGCAAATGCCTTGTTCATGCTGGAGGTCAGAGCAGAATGGCCAATATATACATTATATATATATATACATATTAATACATTTTGAATGGGTAGAAACTAAATATTAAGGGGCACGATTTGCCAACAGCAATTACTTTTCATTTGTTTTACTTCATATTGGAAACTTTTATAATCTCCTTTAAATGTGTTAAATGTGTCTTTTTATGCCAAATTCTTACATTTAACCAATAATGATACAATTTAACCAATAATCAGCACAATATAAAGTTTTATCAAAAACTACAAACTTTTAAAAATTGTAAATAATGAAAAGTAAAAAAGGGACTTAAAAACTTTACAAAGTACTGCAATATAACCAAAACTCATTATTTTAATTTTTTTATATTATCATGTATTGCTCTTGATACGGTAATAAATGTTATTGACGTATTAAAATGAAATATCTTTGTGTTCCCGTGCGAATCTAGTGTGAGCGATTCAAAAACTTCCCCTATAATCACTGAAGCTGTGAAATGAATCTCTGCAACAGTTTCAGAGCACTTTGATTATGACAGACTTTTTGAGTGCCACATAATTCAGTACTTGAGGGCACGAAACAATCTTTTGTTGACATTTTAATGTCTGATCGAAATGACTCTGATTGGCCAATGCATTCAGAAGCACAACAGAAACATGAGTGATTGCTTTCAATCTCAGCACTTAAACTTCCAACCCAGATGGCACCATTTGAAGCATTTTTCTGAGAATATGCATGTTCATCAAATATATATTTTATAAGAAAACTAATATTAAAGAGGGAAAGTTAGTGCTATTTTCCCTACCCAAAGACGAGGCTGTGAAGAGTCCGTGGTTGAAATTTATATTTGCAAAAATACCTCAGCATTATAGCCTAAGCCTTGTGCTGTGTTCCCGTCATTCTTCTGACAAGTGCTTTAGCAATCCACAGGCTTACAATGGGGGATTCATCAGCTGTTTGTTAAAGGAAGGATCAGAAAAGACTATTGATGTATTGACTTTGTCAGAGCTTGACAGGAACTTTACAGTACACAGTTCATGGATCAGTTTCTTCTTCCATTTCACAAGTGTAAGTGTTACCGGGTCTGTGTTTTATTTAATTCATTTATTTATTTGTTGCGGGTTTGTACTTGTTGCGCTTGAGTTATAGGAGGATTTTTTCTACCCGGCTTGTCCAGGATTGGATGACACCAGTGTCATCACTGGGGATTCCCAGTATATAAGGCTGACAGCAATGGTGGCTTAGTTTCTCTCTCTCAGTCTCTCGCTCTACCACAGCTCGGTGGTGGCTTGCGCTCAGGCGGTCTGGCTGGCGGTGCTCCGCATGCCAGGCGATCCATCTACATGCCGCTCTCTTTAGAGTTTTGTTCTTGTTAACCTTTTGATTATTTAGTATTCTTAATGTGTTATTAGTTTGTTTATTTTGATACTTTGTTTTCGTAGCAGGTAGTGGATTAATTTTCATAGTCACGTTTGGTATTTATTTAGTTTAGCGAAGGAAAGCAGTGGCCCGGAAGACTCACCTGTTTTTTATTCCTTTCACGGGAGTTGTGTGTAAGATCTGTCCATTTAAAAAAACAGTGATAGTCAGCGACCTGTTTTCCTTAGCTACCCTACCTGTCTACATGATTTTTGGTAATGTTTTGTCTCTTTTGGAAAGATGATTTATGAAAATTAAAGAGTATTGACGGGACGTCAAATTATTAATTCAATCGTCTGTGTCTTTTCATATGTTCGGCTCAAACTTTGATTGTTGTTGTTATTATTCGAGCCAGTTTTGAGTTTTGGGCCGTAACAGTAACTAAGTGCGATTAAAATGGTTGCCTCCTTGTTTTCCCTAGCTTGCAAATTATGTATTTAATTGTGTTTTGTTACTTGTAATCGCTCCACGTGGCTTGTACTGTATCTGGTTAACTCTTGATATTCTCATATCACGTCTAAAACTACGTTGAAAATTTGACGCGTGCTGCTTTGTTTACGAATTTAAATGCGTTTGTGAGCTTCACTGCCGTTTGTGGTTGCTATGACCACCGCCAGCGGTTCCTACACACATGCGGCAGTCAAGTTTCAAAATAGCACAGCTTTTGCCACTGTGTGGATTAATACTGAATGTGTGTCATGGTTAAGAATAGAGCAGTATGCTGGTGTTAAACTGCATTGTTTTAATGCACTCCTGCATTGGACTCACACATACACTCTGCACTCTGACTACTTCAAAAATGTTGATAAGCCGTGGTGGGTATTTCTCTCTGGTGTCCGAAATCTCATACTTCCATACTATGTATGTACTATGTAACTTCCATACAAAGTACACAAAAATTAGTATGCGAGCCGACTAGTATGTCCGAATTCAAAGATTTTGAAAATTAGTATGTGAGAAGTACCCGGATGACCTACTACTTCCAGCGAGATTTAGAAGCCTCGGTCCCGCGTTGAACACAGTCGACCAATCGTAACAGACTGGGTCATCAGACCAATCAGCGCATATTAGCATCATGCTAAGGAGGGGTTTGGGAACAAATGAATTGCTAAACGAATCATTTTAAAGTCGTTGGGATAATTAGGTAAAAATAAATGCATAAGACAAACAAAATGTTTTTTTGACCTTTCATGCATATCAGACTGTTACTGGAAATACCAATTAATAGGAAATACCTTAATACCAAAATATGACTGTTTATAATGCATAATAGGGGCTTTTTAATATTATACATCTAATGTGTTAATTTTAATGTTTGCTTTTATTTTTGTAAATACTTTTAAGCTCACAGATGAATTAAGCCTTTTTTATTATTATTAATTAGATTTTTTTTATTCATTTGCTGTGTTACTTAATAACTACATTGTTTTTATGGTTATTGGTTAAAAAAGCAGAACAGTGTGTTACATATTTGTGTATGTATACGATATTGTATCTGCAGAAAATGTTAATGAATGTAAAGTTGTTGGCAAAAAGATCCCTGTGACATCAAATGGAGTTTCTAACAACACTTTTCAGCAGCCACATACCCATGAAACAATAAGGGTTGTGCTGCATCACACCCTTGCATACATATTTTTGTACAATTCTGTGAACAGGAAGTGTGAGGCCCTGTTTTAAGCTTTCCAAACGTGCTTTTTCAGCAGGTACGCACTATGCAGTTGGCAAATATAGCCAACAAATCACTGTCTTTACAAAGTTCCAGACATGTTTCACAAATGTTGCCTGAAATGATTCACACGGACAGTCTAGAACAAGGGACTTTTTTGTGTTTTATCAAAGGAAGTGAAAATTTTTGTCTGGTGCCACGACGTGTGCCAGCCTCAGATCTGGTACAGTCATCACAGATTTAGTGCAACAATCTTGCACAGATTGAAATTGAAGCGGTGGGCTGAAGTTTCAAATGTTTGACATAAAATAAGGTTTGTGAAACTGTGTCCTTGATTCTTAAAAAGGCATTCATAGATTTAATTTAGCATATTGAGGTCATGATGGCGGGTACAACGCCTGTCTGGAAAGTTAAAGTGTATATTTGAAGTCAGTGGTGGAAATATTTCCCTCGCTGGCTGTTTAAACTTTGATGGATTTATTTTCTGCTCTCTAATAAATTGACATTTAATGCGATCTACAGTATGTAGAACAGCCTTTATTCACTCATTAGTCACTTAGCAGAATTGAATCGCTTTTGTATCATTTCCAACCTGTGCCGTATATCTGTTTTTCTTCTGCAGATCGTATGAAGAATCTCAATGTCCAAACATCATTTAATCCTATTGACTTCTGTCAAATATAGTTAAAAACATCTTCAACAAAACAAAAGAAAGTCATACAAGGTTAGATGCATTCATAGTATCTAAATTATGATAGATTTAAAAATGTTTGATGAACTACCAATTTACTGCAACGGTTGGTTATTATTATTATTTTATTACATTTTTCAGAGGCCTTTAGATTTTTATCAGCTTTACTTTAAGTTCCATCGTATGAAATACAGTTGAAGTCAGAATTATTAGCCCCCCTGAATTACAAGCCCCCTGTTTATTTTTTTCCCCAATTTCTGTTTAACGGAGGGAAGATTTTCCAACACATTTCTAAACATAATAGTTGTAATAACTCATTTCTAATAATTGATTTAGTTTATCTTTGCCATGAAGACAGTAAATAATATTTGACAAGATATTTTTCAAGATACTAGCATTCAGTTTAAAATGACATTTAAAGGCTTAACTAGGACAAGGTTAACCAGGCAGGTTAGGGTAATTAGGCAAGTTAATGTATAATGATGGTTTGTTCTGTAGACTATCGAAAAAATATAGCTTAAAGAGGCTAATAAGTTTGATCTTAAATGATTTTAAAAAATTAAAAATTGCTTTAATTCTAGCCGAAATAAAACAAATATGATTTTCTATATGGAAGAAAAAATATTATCAGACATACTGTGAAAATTTCTTTGCTCTGTTAAACATCATATGGGAAATATTTAAAAAAGAAAAAAATTCAAAGGGGGTTTAATAATTTTGACTTCAACTATATCTTAGATGTCTGTTGATATATCTGTTTTAGCAAATAAACTCTTCATACAGTTGAAGTCTGAATTATTAGCCCTCCTGAATATATTTTCAACACATTTCCAAACATAATAGTTTTAATAACTAGTTTCTAATTGTCCCACTGATTTCTTTTTATCTTTTACACAATTTCTAGATACTAGCAGCTTAAAGTGCAATTAAAAGGCTTAACTAGGTCATTTAGGTTAACTTGATGAGTTATAACGATGGCTTGTTTCAGTAGACAATCATAAAAAGTACTGCTTAAGGGCTAATGATATTGACCCTAAAATTACTTTTATTGTAGCTGAAATAAAACAAATAAGTCTTTCTCCAGTGTCAACTGTGAAAAATTCCTTGCTCTGTTAAGCATCATTTAGGAAATATTTAAAAAAGAAAATAAAAAAAATCACAAGAGGGCTAATTATGTTGACTTCAACTTTATAAACAAACAAGTTCTACGCTTAACAGCTTTCATATTTGCATAAGTTTAGATAAGTGTAGACTTTTAAGTAGGAAAATGTAATAAATAGGCAAATCTCTCTCTTGTTTAGAAGAATTTACAAAAGGACGCAAAGTACAGCCATCATAGCATAAGAAGGATTGTGTGGTTACTATTTATGAAATAATTTTTTGTAAATTCACTCTTTTTGACATAACTTAAGAAGAATAAACCTCATTCCCTGTGTACGAGAAATGAACACTTATTTTTCTTTTACTGATGATGAACTGCTCACTTAAATAGTTTGAAAGAACTGCTAGTATTGTAGGCCTTTTCTATTGTAATTGTCAGGATTGCTGATTTAACAAGTTTAAAATAAGATCCTTAATACATGAAACTTAAAACAGTTTTTGAGAACAAAACTTAACCTAATCATTTATTTATTTATTTATTTATTTATTTATTTATTTATTTATTTATTTATTTATTTATTTATTTATTTATTTATTTGTTTGTTTGTTTGTTTATTTGTTTGTTTATTTAAGGGAGTTTCAAAACACATGATGGAAACCACCAGATAAACCCACACTGCTAGACCAATTATTTCCCGTTTTCCTCTTTTAAAACATAGCGGCCCATAGTAAAATTGTGTTTGTGTTCCCACAAAAGTTTCTCATCATCGTCAAGTGTAACACCATTATGACTCATGGTAAAAGTCAACCGAAAGAGAGTTGTCTTGTGACCAGTTGTCTTGTGTGTGTGTGAAATGACGTTGTCTTGTTTAGAAGAACTTAAAAAAAAAAACATAAAGTGCACTAATTGTAGTTGTATGGAATGAATGTATTGTTACTATTTGTAAAATTATTTTTAGTCGATTCACTCTCTTTGTCATATAGAAGAATAAACCTCATTCCCTGCGTACATTGAGAAATGAACTCTTACTTTTCTTTCACTGATGATGAACTGCTCACTTAAATAGTTTGAAAGCACTGCTTGTATTGTGGGTCTTTTGTATTCTAATTGTGATAATCGCTAAATGTGAATCCCTCTCTTATCATTTCCAACCTGTGCCGTATATCTGCCTTTCTTCTGCTGATCATATTTGATCCTATTGACTTCTTTCAAAGTTAAATTTTTTTTAAACACCTTTCTTTGTTTTTAACAGAAAAAAGAAAGTCATATGAGTGTGTACGCATTCATGGTGTGTAAATTATGACAGAAATGACATTTTTTATGTGAACTACCAATTTACTGCAACGATTGGTTATGGGCCTTTTGATTTTTGTCAGCTACACTTTAATTAAGTTCCATCTTTTGAGATATCTGAGATGTCTGTCGAGGTACCTATTTTTGCAAATAAACAAACAAGTTTTAAGATTAACAGCTTTGATATTTGCTTAAGTTTTGATAAGTGTAGACTTTAAGCAGGAAAATGTAATGAATAGGCAAATCTCTGTCTTGTTTAGAAGTATAAGAAAAAAAAAGTACAGTCATTGTACTTGAGGAACAGTTGTATGTAACTAAAATGATGTAGTCAATTTGCTCTGTCATACACAGTTAACGATTCTTGTAAATTAGACAGTATTTAAATGTAATGTAAACTGCATTTTACTGTAGGACAGTTATGCAGGATGTTACAGTATTTTAAAGTTGCATTGTGAAAATGACTGTATATTTTACAGTAAATCTACACAATACTGTAAATACATATACAGCTAAATAAATGGTGCTTTAAATGGAAATACAGTATTTTGCTGTTGTAGATTCTGCAGGAAATTTTTAACAGTGTACCTTTAGAAGAATAAACCTCAATCCTTGCAAATATTGAGAAATTAACACTTACGATTCTGTCACTAAAGATGAACTGCTCACTTTAATTGTTTGAAAGCACTACTTGTATTGTAGGTCTATTGTGTTCTGATTGTAGTTTTATTATTGTGTAATATTTGTAGAACTGAATCGCTCTCGTATCATTTCCAACCTGTACCGTATGTCTGTCTTTTTTTCTGCAGATCATATGAAGAATCTCAATGTCCAAACATCATTTGATCCTATTGACTTCCTTCAAATATATTAATAAAAAATTTCAAAAAATCTTCCTTTGAGTTTAACAGAAAAAAGAAAGTCATACGTGTTTGAATGCATTCATGGTGTGTAAATTATGAGAAAATTGAACTTTTTCAGTGAACTACTAATTTACCGCAACAATTGGCTATTTTGATTAAATCTTTTTTAGAAGCCTTTTGATTTTTATAAGCTGCACTTTAAAAGTTCAGTGTTTTACAAAGTATTTTATATGGCTATTTCTTTTATTAATCAACAAGCAAATATTAAGCAATTGTTTTAAATGCTCTTGTACAAATCAACAAGTTTAAATATCGAGTGACTGATAATGTACATTGATATTCTTTACATTACATTTACATTTAGTCATTTCGCAAGCACTTTTGTCTAATTAAAGCAACTTACAGTTGAGGAGTACAATATACTTACTATCACACTCAGCATCAGGAAGCGAATAATTTGGGGGGTTTACCTGAAGGACAACACTGATCTGTATCTAGAGTATAATTTATAATGATAGATAATAATAATAATAAATAAGTATTAATAACAGCTAGGAAGATAATTACAGTGAACTGGATGAAGAACAAACCTACTTTGACAGAATGGACACAGGCTGAATCAGATATATGTTTTCGAGAAAATGACTGCAGATTTGCTGTTAAAATCAGACATTTTTCCAACAGACCTGGGCAGTAATGGGAACCTAATTACTTGATCTTTGAAATGTTGTCAAGAGCTTTGTTGTAGTTATTGTGTTTCTATTGGAGTTTTATTTATTTATTTATTTATTTATTTATTTATTTATTTATTTATTTATTTATTTATTTATTTATTTATTCATCTATCTACTTTTTCATGTTATTATTTTGTCATTATCATTATTATCATTGTTATCATTTTTTTATTTGTTGATTTTTTTGTGAATGTAAACATTCTATGTAAATGTTTTGTGTATATTATGCTTATAAAAAGTTTAACAAAAAACATAAATAAATAAAATAAATAAATATGCATTTGACCTCTGCAATAATGGTCCATACCATTGTGAATACATAATTGGACCCAGCAGACTACATGGGAACATTTTCAGATTTTCAGTCAGCTTTCCGAAGCCAGCAGATCCGATAGACAAAAATAAATGTTCTTGAACAATTGCTGATTGTATCTACATACAGACCAAAAGTAATGTAAAATAAGACTATGAATATGCTAGCAAATGTAAGTAAACAGAAAACAGTATTAAAAAAAATGTCTCTTTGAGAATCACATGTCTGTTGAAAAAGCCTGTCAGAGGTGCCTACATAAAGTTGGTCCCCCATCCCACTGAAAATCTTCTTAACCATTTGTGCTTTGTTTCTGTTTGTGCTGCCATGTTTTTTTAAATAATATTTACAAGCCATTCTGATGCAGGTATTAGAGGTTTCTGTAGTTAAGAATTGGCTTGTTACCCTTAAAAAATGTTTTAACTTTATTAACAAATACATAGATATACGTGAATAAAATAGTCATATGGATTTGGTCCATTGTTACATAAACTATTGACAAAAACAAATTAATCCACAATAGTCAATGTACGTTTAGCACACTGCTCAGTGTTGCATGTTTTCAATTATAGATGCTTTTTTGGTGAAACCCTGTGAAGATAACAAGCTAGGCTTTCTGTGGCTTGCACGTTTGGTTTATTTTTAAAGTCACTGTCTGTAAAGCAGCAACCGGTCTTGTGTACAAATCAACTTCAACGTTTTCAGTTGCCATCAAGAAAAATATGTTGCTTTCACTTTCACCCTTTGGAAATAAGTTTAGCCTGTAAATTACTAATATAAAAAAAGACAAATCCAAGAATGTCTGTATTGACCCTCTGTATTGCTTATTTAGCACTTGTTGACTAATTAGCCTTCACCTGTTGTTTCCAGGATAGTAGAATAATGTAGATTTTTTATTTTATTTAGCACTCATACTTCCACAATTCTACTTGTTATTGCTTGAAAAAACTTCATGATGCATTAAAATGGTATAGTAGGTCCTGGTTTTCTTGATTGGATTAAAACTCATTATTAATCTTTTTTGAAAAGGGCTAAAATCATTGAAGTCGTATCTAAGAGCACAATGCAAATGTTTATACTGATAGTTCCTCTGTTCCTCAAGCATCTATACTTGGCCTGGTCTTATTTTGTTTGCGAATTAATGATTTGTCCAGCTTAATGCAGGTAATGCTGTAATTTATATGCATGGTAATTCTCACTTGAGCAATGAACCACATCAATAAATGGCTGTATCAATTGTGCCTTATGATAAATGTTATTGTAAATGTAGATGTTGGGATGTATTTTTTCTTTTAACTGCAGAGCTTGATAGATGGTATCTCTGCAAACAATTGTGTCAAATTTCAGAAGGCTGGTTGTAATCTTTCATTTCTAACACATAAAAATATCTCACAAAGTTAGGTTTAGGTTAAAAATGATTAGAAATTTGATAAAGCTGTGGTGTAAGACTGCAATAATAGCCCACATATGACACATAGTCTGGTTCACTGGTGACAGGGCAACTATAAAATCAAACGCAGGTCTGTGTGAAGAGTTCACTTGCACAAAAATAAGAAAACGTTTCCATAAATCATAAATACTCAACATCAAAACACGATATCTGAAGACTGCTAAGCGAAAATTGAGATATCTGTTTTTGCAAATAATAAACAAACAAGTCAATATAAACATATTCATATTAACAAACACTTTTTAAGATTAACAGCTTTCATGTCTGCTGAAATTTAGATGAATGTAGACATTTTAATTAAAAAGATGCAAAAGTACACTCAATACAGGAATGACTGTATACCTTACACTGAGAAATTAACAGTTACTTCTCTTTCACAGCATTGTAAAATATTATATGATCAATTAGTCCCGACAGCATATGTTATTAGGTCATTGTAACTTATTAAACTTAGTTAATCATGTTCTAACTTAATTTTATAAGCAGTTTTAAGTCAGTTTATCATAATATAAGTTTAATGGACTTGGTTAATTTGATTCAGCTTAAAAATTTAAGGCAACCAGGATTTTTTTTACAGTGTGAAGATGAACTTCTTGACTCATGCTTGTATTGCACTGCTTGTATTGTAGGTCTTTTGTAATATATTAGTTAAAATTGCCATTTATTAAGTTTAACAAATAAAAAATCCTTAATACATGAAACTTACAACAGTTTTTGAGAACAAACCTATTATTAACCTATTAATTAATTTATTTATTTTAATGAGTTTCAAATGATGGAAACCACCAGATAAACCCACACTGCTAGACCAATTATTTCCTATTTTCCTCTGTTAAAACATAGTGGCTCAGTAAAATTGTGTTTGTGTTCCCACAAAAGTTTCTCATCATCCGTCAAGTGTAACACCATTATGACTCATGGTAAAAGCCAAACGAAAAAGAGTTGTCTTGTGTGTGTGAAATGACGTTGTATGTCATAAGTGCTAATGGTGTAAGTACACGTTAAATCGTGTGTTATTGCGTGGATTTAACAGAAGTTGTTTTTCATTCAAATTGCCAGAAAAAACGAGACAAATCTGGAAGAATTACGGACTGAGGTTATATGAGATCATCCATCCAGGGAGAAAGTACACGGTTTTACATCAGAGCAGGAAAACTTTCAGGTAAAATAACATAACTATGCTAACAGAAGCTACACATTCAAAAATTTATTCATTTTTTATCGTTTTCTCTAACAATTCAGATTTTTTAGTAGTCTAATCTTTTGAGACGTACCATGTCAGTGGCACCATCAATGCGACTTCATATCTACTCAAGTTTGTACGTATATCTGCGCATATTTGGTAAAACCATCATTTAAAACAGCCACATTATTATGTGTACGTACCTCAAGACGAATGTGCGACTTCCCTCGTGAGTGGATGGCAGTTAATTTGACTAGCCTTACAGTGAGGCGCAGGAAACTTGAGCAGAGGAAGTACGCGCCTGACTACTCATTTCGATCAAATTATAGTAACTTTAGAGTTACACACGTGGAATGAAACAACATACTCCATATTTCTAAATATTTCACGTGTATTGCGAAATTCAATTAGGATTATCTTGACATTTAAGAGTTTTAGCATTTAAAGTACACAGTCGATATCAATTTGCCAGTTCGGTGACATGTGAGGTAAACAAAACTACTTTTACAACATGCACAGATAAGTTCCCCTAATGTCACACTGTACAGTTTCTATTTCTCATTAATCATGTGTGTGTGTGTGTGTGTGTGTGTGCGTGCGTGCGTGCGTGTGCGTGTGCGTGTGTGTGTGTGTGTGTGTGTGCGCGCGTTTTTGAATGTTATACTGGATTGGTTTTTTACATTTCTGCGAATGCGAACGTAATGTGGGAGGATGCGGTGAAGACAATATACCACATAAACCAGTAAAATAAAGGTACACACCTTTCCTCACACCAAGTACTGTGAGGGGTCTCAGCCCAAACTAACAGTTAAATAAACATTTCACTTTTAGGAAATGACTCATTTTTATAGTAAACTTACATATTTATAGTAAACTTACAAATACATATTCAATATTACAAACTTCAGCGTTTCACTTTAGAGGTTTGTACAGTTTGTGTGTCTGTGTGTGTGTGTGTGTACATGTACACACCCCCCCCACACACACACACATAGCCTATATATATTCAACGGGCCACTTTTTGGGTACACCTTACTAGTACCGGGATGGACCCCCTTTTGTCTTCTGAAATGCCTTAATCCTTCTTAGCATAGATTCAACAAGGTATGGGAGAGTGGGGTAAAGTGAGACACTTTTTACATTTTCTCCCCTCTAAGCGAGCTAAAATTATATATCAGTAAAATTTCCACATTTCTCATTAATTCAGAATGTTTCCTAGCAATGGAATTTATCAGACTGTATTTAGGATAAAGGAACGTGAAAATATGATTGTTTTAAAAAAAGTTGCCTTGTGTCTCACTTTACCCCAGCTTCGAGGTAAACTGAGACAGACCAGAGAAATCAAAGGGGTAAAGTGAACCAGCCAGGGGTTAACTGATCCTCTTACTTTTTCCACTGTAAATCTACCATAACAACGCATGTTGTAAGAGTCTGAATCCTGACAGCTAGCCTGACAACCACACATTTCAGAACTAATGTCGGACTAGTCAATTATGGATTGGGTATTGGTCAATTAAGCACATTTGTTTTTTAAACTTTTGAAAGTAACTCTGAACAAAATCAAATACAACAATCTACTTCAAACTATTTGAATTTACATTCTAATGACAGATAGAACCACTTAGATTAGAACACAATCTGTGGATCAGAACACAGGACCCAACTATAGTGTTTGGGGGTCATAGAAAAGGACAATTGGGAGAGAACAGATTGGGACTCAAAACACAGGACAAGACCTACCTGGATAAGAACATCAGCCAACTGTCATACTCTACAACTCCTTCTCTTTTGTGTTTCCCTGGATTCTTCTTAAAAATTGTGCACATACCTCGTTACCAACCTAATTTCACCCACATGTTCCTGGATTAACATCTATGTTGATCCTTGAACAACATTCCAATCAGCCAGTCAGAATTAAAAGATATGTTTACAGTTTATGTTCAGTTTAGGCTTATGGTTAAGTTCACACACTTCTGATGATTGTTATCTAACTATTATTCTCCTCTGATTTTGGGAGTAAGTTACAGTTATGGTTGGGTTTAGGGGTAAGGAATTGGTATGGATTACATTTTCCAACAAAAATGATGTTCCAGGATCAACATAGATGCTAATCCAGGATCAGATCATACTTGGCAAAATCATGACGTGCGTATCTCGTCATCCTCAACTTTCTTAACCATGCCAATGTAATAAACGCTTGTGTTTTTTGTTGCAAAGTTAACTATGACAAAGTCTCCCACAGACAGATCTGTGTTTCTTGGACCACTACACTCATCCTTAGAGCTCTCTTTATCATACACATTATCAACTTTTACAGGGACATCACTTTTCTCAGAGCTGCTATATGATTTCCTTTTGGGTTGCTTTCTTTTTTCGATTTTTCCACAAATTCCACAAATTCCAAAAACCTAATCTTTTGCTTTTTCCCTGCTAGTTTTTTTTTGTCTTTCTTCATCACACGGTTTCATTTAGATTGTGTTCTGGGACGACATTTGAGAATGGTAGCATTTTATGAGGAGACACATATCCAGGTTGGCTGGAAACACATGGCACATCCATGTAGTCTAAATACACAATGAAAGGATTAGCATCAGTGAGTGAATTGTCTGTAGGTGGATCATCTGCAGGAGATAGATCATCCAGATCTTCTGTAGTGGCAGGCTGGAGCTCAGGGTTTGGCCATTCTGACACCATGGATGGTGCAAATGCTTCATCAAGAAAAATTTCTCGGTTATGTGGAAAAATTCCAGTGCACCTAAATCCAGAAGTCACTGTTGATATGAAGGCCTCATTCAGTCTCTGGTTGACTAAATGTAACTTGTGCCTTATGTCTCACTTTACCCAACTGCCACATTTTAGAAAAAAAAAATATTTTTTTGCAATTCAGACTAATCTTCAGCTAGGATCATCACATGGTTTATATATATTGATAGTTCATCAACATGTATGATACAAGTTTTTTTTACTTGAATCAATTTGCTTTGGCACAACAGTTGATTAAGTTGACGACAAAAAAAAAAACTATTACATGCAAATAACATATTTTTGTGAAAAAATATGCACAGTTCCACAGCACCAGGAATTCCTGTCCTTCATGGTAGAGGGGAAATGGAAGGGGCTTGAAAACAAAATTATTATAGAGTGATGTATAAAATCTGTTGCCTAGATACAGGGGGTGTCTCACATTACATGATGTCTCACATTACCCCATTCTCCCCTACTGGAAATATTCCTTAGAGATTTTGGTCCACAATGATTTGATAGCATCACACAGTTGCTGCAGATTTGTCGGCTGCACATCCATGATGTGAATCACCGGTTCCACCACATGCCAAAGGTGCTCTATAATAGAATTGAGCTCTGTTGACTGTGGAGGCCATTTGAGTAGAGTGAACTCATTGTCATGTTCAAGAAACTAGTCTGGGATGATCCGCGGTTTATGACATGGCGTGTTATGCTACTTTGCATTTTTGTTATGCAAAAATACTCAGGTAGGCTGTGGCGTTGACACTATGCTCAATTGGTACTATTGAGCCCAAAGTGTGGCAAGAAAATATCCCCACACCATTACACCACCACCACCAGCCTGAACCACTGATACAACGTAGAATGGATCCATGCTTTTTATGTTGTTGATGGCAAATCCGTCGAATGTCGCAGCAGACATCGAGACCATGGCATCAGACCAGGCAACATTTTCCCAATGTTCTATTGTCCAATTTTTGTGAGCCTGTGCAAATTGTAGACTCAGTTTCCTGTGACAGGAGTGGCACCTGGTGTGCTCTTTTGCTGCTGTAGCCCATCCGCTTCAAGATTAGACGTGCTGTGCATTTAAAGATGCTCTTTTGCATACCTCGGTTGTAACGAGTAACTGTTGCCTTTCTATCAGCTCAAACCAATCTGGCCATTCTCCTCTAAACTCTGGCATCTCACTGGATATTTTCTCTTTTTTTGGACCATTCACTGTAAACTCTAATGATGTTTGTGAGTGAAAAACCCCGTAGATCAGCAGTTTGTGAAATACTCAGACCAGCCCGCCTGGCACCAACAACCATGCCACGTTCAAAGTCATTTAAATCACCTTTCTTCCCCATTCTGATGCTCGGTTTGAACTGTAGCAGATCGGCTTAAACATGTCTACATGCCCAAATGCACTGAGTTGCTGCCATGTTATTGACTGATTAGAAATTTGCGTTAATGAGCAGTTGGACAGGTCTACCTAATAAAGTGGCCGGTGAGCGACTATATGCCTACAAAAAATACATTTAGGTTTTTTATCACAAATAAAAATGAAACTATTGAGGAAACCTGGAGTTTCATCAGCGTCATGATTTTGCTTCCTGTTTTCTATGTAAGGTACTTTTGGGTGGGATTTTATGCATTTTTTAGACAACCACACAAACCAAAAATGGATGTTATGTCAAATGGAATTTTGAGACAACTAACTACAGACAGCTGCCATTCTTCTGTGGAGGATGCATTTATCATATCCTCCATCAGCACTGTGAGAAAAACTGTGATAAAAGGTACGAACAAAAGAGAGTCAAATTTGAGGTAAAAAGTCATGCCACAAAAGACGTAGGAAAACTTTATGACTTGCTTTCTCAGTCTGAGACTGTGGGAACTAAAGATGTAGTATGAGAACCTTGCAAATTATATTAATTTCTATCTTGCCAGTGCAGCCTGATTCTCGTTCAGAGTTGACTCAGAAAGCTGGTGGGTTGTTTTGCAAGTAAAAGCAAGAAATCTTATCCAGTAGTTAGTCTTTAGCAAGGTTTTAGTGCCCTTTCAACTGTGATTTAGCTGCACAGTACAGCACAATTTATTCTGGTAGGTTTGAAAGCATGCTCATATCAAGTTTTTTAAATGCTAATTTAACCCTTATTCATTGTTTCTGGCTTTGCAGGGAAATTTAAAAATTCTGAGCCATGATTGTACAAGAAATTAATGGTATCTTATCTATTAATATTGGTTGTGACCCAAAGCATATGCTGCTTGCGATATACAACGAGGTTAATATGAACAAACATAAACAATTAGCAAGTTCCTGACATTTTGTGCAAGAAAATGTATTCTCCTGAACTGGATAATGGACAAAACTCCTACAAAGCCTTTATGGCATTAGGTAATACTTGAATATGTACCACTGGACTACTTAACTTGTATGTTTACACAGCAAAGATGGCATCATGGTGGCGTAGTGGGTAGCACAATCGCCTCACAACAAGAAGGTCGCTGGTTCGAGCCCAGGCGTGGTGGTCTGGGTTTCCTTCGGGTACTCCGGTTTCCCCCACAAGTCCAAAGACATGCACTATAGGTGAATTGGGTAAGCTGAATTGTCCATAGTGTATGTGTGTGAATGAGTGTGTATGGACATTTCCCAGTGATGGGTTGCAGCTGGAAGGACAACCAATGCGCAAAACATAAGCTGGATAAGTTGGTGGTTAATTCCGCTGTGGCGACACCAAATTAATAAAGGGACTAAGCCGAAAAGAAAACGAATGAATGAATGGGTTTAAACAACCTCCATATTTGATCAGAGGCGTGATTTAATAACGTCAGAACTTTTGTGAATATGCAACTTTTTAATTTTGTTTAATTTAACTATTATAATAATTATTATTATTATTACAATTTCTTTCCCTCCTTCTGTTCACTTGTTTGCTGTATCTGAATTGTTACATCATTAAACATATTATTTAAAAAATGCTAATTGAACTACCTAACTTTATCTCAACTTCATTAAAAAAGCTATTCAACGGTATAAACGAAAAATATACAATAAAAACATTCAAATGTTACTTTATATAATGATATATCTTTATTGTACACAAATTGTTCAATCCATCAAATACAATATCACATTTTTAAATTATTCTACAGAGATCACTTTTTTTGTCGGATTCAATAATTCTAAAAACCTGTATTTTTCTAATTTAATATTAGATGGGATCTTTAAGTGCAAATCAAAAGTAAGGCATGTGACCCCATGTAGCCTCCCACCGCTCAATGAATGCAGTTTCTAAAAAAACATGCACGTGTGTTAGAAATATCACAAAACAACATGTCATTTCATCTAACAGAAGACGATTTTAACAAACACTTTTTGTTCTTCTTGGCCCGCAGGTGAAACAGTTGCTATATCCAGTAGAGTGAGCTGAAACTAAGTGATAATTCACCCAAAAATTATAATTATGTCATCATTTACTCAACCTTAACCTGTTTATTCTTCAGTTGAACACAAAATTAATTTCCCTGCGACGTGGAAGTGAACAGCTAACAGTTTTCAACATTCTTCAAAATATCTTCTTTTGTATTTAACAGACAAAAAACCAAAAAAGTGCTTGATAGTGACTAAATGATGAGTAAATGATATTTTTTGGGTGAACCAACCCCTTTAATACAAAAAAACCACAATGTCTACACATCAGGGAGAGTAGAGGCATCATTCAAAGGCATTACAGTGCAAAACAACAATGAAAAGTTGCATGCGTAAATGTTTCAGTAGCATTTCTATAATCTTAAAGAAAAAAATATGTCTCTGTTCCCCATCCCACATTACATATATTTAAAATACAGATTTCACCACACAAACTGATTCTCTTTACAGTAAAATCTCTCTCTATATAGATATATATTAATTCTCTTGATCAATGGAATCTTGCACTACAAAAAGGCATACAAATCCAATCTCTGTAAATAATGAGGTATTTTTCTCAATGGAGTGGTTGTGAATCCTTGATAAGCAAACAGAAGCCGATCGTTTATGACACCGTTGACGTTGTGTAGAAAATATTAGGTGGGGATTTCAATTTGTACTCACATATGACAGAAAACAAGGTTGTGGTTTAGTGTTTTTTTTCTACACTGGCGTGACCCTTGCTCAGGCATCTTCCTGTCAATAGTGTTTTGTTTTTTTCACTCGTCAGCACTCTTTTCGGAGCCTGTACCAATGACTGTTTTGTAACAGTGTTCTCCTGCATGTTCGGGAGAGATCGGCGGGAAGTCAAATGTCTTGTTTCCAGAGCCCATGCGCTTGCGGTTTCTAGCACCTGGTTGATACAGTTGCATTGCCGGTCGGTCCTGTGCCGTGAAATGAGTAAGACACAAGAGACAAAAGCAATGCACTCATATTTCATACCACAAACAACACAGATTTTTTTTTTTTTTGCATAGCAGATCATTTAAGCAAATGCTGTTCATGCATATAATCCATTTCTTGAATCACATTTCAGCAAGGCAAACAACCAGCTATTTACAGGCCCTCAAAATCCATTTAGTCTATTTAAAAACATTATTTTGCACTTTTATCTATTTGCATTTAACAAAGATTATGTTTATGGTGGTGGTGGTGGTGATGAGGGTGAAACTTGATGGCTAAGGCTATTGCTGTCATCACTTCTGATAATAGGTGTACTTTAGATAGGAGCATCTGCTAGATGACTACTTAGTAAATGTATATGCAGAATCAAGCATGTGAGCTCACAATGTGCAAGATCTTAAGTATTCTTCTATATGCATGTAGGATCTGTTCCAAAACCAAGAGAAATGCAGCTTGCTGTCTATAAAGGGCTACTTTTTAAGACAACATTGTAGTACCTCATAGTTTACATAATTTAGCTTATGCAGTTATACAAATTAGTGTATCTCACACATAAGGCTTGACTGAATTGTGTTTTAGTGATAATAGGTTGCAAACTAATTGCCACATGCTAAAAAGCATGCAAAACAGTCATGTCTAAAAAGTTCTAACAATTTTATTGATGTTTTTATATAGCTTTATGAATATATATATATATATATATATATATATATATATATATATATATATATATATATATATATATATATATATATATATATATATATATATATATATATATATATATATATAATAGTATATTATGCAGTGGTGGAAAGTAACAAAGCATTTTTACCATAAGTGTCTGTATTTTATGAGAATGGCTTTGTTCCAATGCATTATATTGTGTTTTTAGCAACCCAGGCTTATTCTGATTACGTACCCCCATATACATTTTTGGAGAGAGAAAAATATGTCCCAGGAGCTAAGTTTTTTTTTGCAGTTTTTGTTTTCGCGAATCCACCAGAGGCCACTGTGTACTCTTTTTCAGATCTCAAATTTCTCTCGCGAGTGCCAATCGCGTTTGCTGTACTCATGTAAATCTACTAGAGGCCACTGTCCTCTAACTGATTTACTGACTGACCAACTGATCTATCCCCCCCCCCCCCCCCCTCCCCCCCCCTTCCCTAAACCCAACCGATAGTATTTTAAAAAGCACCAATTGACCAATCCCACTCTCTTCCCTTTTTAAAAAAGCAATCCATAAAAGAAAAGCCCCCTGATTTTTACCACGTTTTCAGATTTGACCACATTCGCACCCTGTTATTTACTTGTTTATTTTATTTTTTAGCTTTTGTTTTTGTCATACCTGCTTTCTGGAACCATTCTTTACTGGATTCGAACCAATGAAGTCAGTCAACTCCACTCTCAAGTCTGCAAAGTGGTAACAGCAGGAAAGCTGTTCATATGGAGGGTAAGCAGTCAACTAATAAGCGCAAAAAGGAACTCTCGATCTCCAGAAATGTATAGGGGGGCTTTTTCAGAATGAGCCTGTGTCTATTACATTTCATAAAAACAAGATGTACCTTGTTATTTTGAAATGGCAGTGTCCAATTCTTAGAAAACCGAATCATTAGTTAACCGAATAAACCGGTAAACAAATCACACTAAAATGTATTTGTGATATGGACTGATTCAAATGCATCTATTCTTGAATCAACAAGTCCTCCAATCAACATCGCTGATTAAAATCATTATAAAGGAGAAGCCAAATTTTGTTTTTGTCTTTTTATGGCATGACAGTTCTTTGTTTAAGACGTTTCAAAATACATAAACGCTGTAAAAAAAGTTCCACACTATCAATTTGTATTGAGACAACATAAAGGAATTAAGTTAACCTAGTTTTTTTTAACAAATGTATATGGATTGAACATAAAATAATTAAGTTGTCCCAAAACAATGAGGTATTGTGTTGTGTCAAATCATTTTAAATAATTAATGTGAACAAACAGCAAATGTAATTTTTTTAAGTGAACCTTTAGTTGGGGCGACGTGGTGGCGCAGTAGGTAGTGCTGTCGCCTCACAGCAAGAAGGTCGCTGGTTCGAGCCTCGGCTGGGTCAGTTGCCGTTTCTGTGTGGAGTTTGCATGTTCTCTCTGCATTCGAGTGGGTTTCCTCCGGGTGCTCTGGTTTCCCCCACAGTACAAAGACATGTGGAACAGGTGAATTGGGTAGGCTAAATTGTCTGTAGTGTATGAGTGTGAGTAAGTGTGTATGGATGTTTCCCAGTGATGGGTTGCAGCTGGAAGGGCATTCGCTGCGTAAAACGGGTGCTGAATAAGTTGGCGGTTCATTCCGCTGTGGTGACTCCGGATTAATAAAGGGACTAAGCCGAAAAGAAAATGAATGAATGAATGAATGAACCTTTAGTTGATTTTCTGAATTATATATATATTTTTATTCCCAAAATAAGGATTTTTTTAGGATTTTAAATGTTTCCTTGTGTTATATGATATAACATGACTGTTCTCTGCTTTAATGTTTTAAAATCCTTAAACCTTTATTTTATTTTCAGTATTATAATTATTTTTCCCCTTAAATGAAGAAATTTTATTTAAAATTTAAAATGATTCTTTGTTCAACATAACATAACATAACATAACATAACATAACATAACATAACATAACATAACATAACATAACATAATTTGTTATAATGTTTGAAAAATCCTTAAAGCTTCTGTTTATTAAGTTATACATATTTTGAACTATATTTTGAACTTAGTTTGAATATTTTTTTTACAAAGCTAATACAGAATTGTGCCAAATGCCAAAGATAACATTTAGATCATTTCTACATTAAAAGCAAGGTGCATACGATGCCTTAAAATGCTTCCTTCGTAGACTCACTATAGGTTTTGGAACAGAGTCATAGTTTTTAGTCATAATGTGCTTTGTCTATTGGGAACTGCTCCTCATCTGTGCCATTACATCATTAAGTACGCCTGACACTGTAAGTACACAACATGTGTATAGCATATCCCCTCCCGTGGGTAGAAAGGCTCAAAAACTAGCTGTACCTTTGCTGGCAGAGCCCCTCCTATCTGGTCTGGCCCCTCAGACTGGGAAGTCCTTTTCTCCTGATGCACTAACACAGACTGAGAGACACGTTGTCTTTCGTCAATAATATTGCCAACAGCCAAATTACAGCTAACTACCTCAACACATAAGTGTAGCCTGCATTGAAAGCCCCTGGAGGGAGGCAGATTCGTATTGCATTTCCCACAGAACACAATGATGTATAAATCAAATACAGATGTGTAAATATTGAATGCATTAGTGGATCCATCTGCTACACAGACCGGACAAACTGACTGAAAACTGTACATAATACCAGAACCAGAGCTGCAAATGGACTGTGGCTGTGAAATCGCTACTCTACTGCTCTGTAACAGTGGGTTTGATTTACCTTATTGCGGATGCGTTCTTTCCTGCTGCCCATGTCCTCTCTGTCCTCTTTGCCCAGTTTGTCTCCGCTCTCTGGGCAGTAGGAATAGCCATGGTGTTGGTCTTTCTTGGCCCTGTCCTGGCAGTAGCCTTTCCCCCATTTGGTCTCTTCCTTGCGTCGCATGAACTTGTCAAATTCGTAGTGATGCCTCTGTCGTTTACGTTCCTCATCTCGGCCTCGGTGATCTTTGTCCCGCTGCCGTCGGCCATGACCCTCACGCTGCTCCTTCTCACTTTCCATTTGGCTCCTATTGTAGAGAGCATATTTAATGAAATCAACACCCCAATATACAGGTGAAGTCAAAATGATTAGCCCTCCTGTGAATTTTCTTTTCTTTTTCAAATATTTCCCAAATAATGTTTAGCAGAGCAGGGTATTTTTCACAGTATTTCATATAATCATTTTTTTCTGGAGAAAGTCTTATTTGTTTTATTTTGGCTAGAATAAAAGTAGTTAAAAAAATAAAACATTTTAAGGTCAGTATTAGTATTATTAGTATTAGTATTTAGCAATTTTTTTGATTGTCTACAGAACAAACCACTGTTATACAATGACTTGCCTAATTACCCTAACTTGCCTAAATAACCTAGTTAAGCCGTTCTAATCTGGAAACAATAGCACATTTATTTTTAAAATGCATTTTTGAAGAACATTTTTGCACAGAAATATCTTGCCTTGATTTCTCAGTTTACAAAACACTTTTTGATTATAAGACAATTAATCTTTTGTTTTTAATTTGGGAATCAGATTGTAAGGAAGTGGACAATGTGTTGAAATGTTTAACTCTTTGTGGCCTTTTCCATCTTTACATATGTAGAGTTATTGAGTGTATGCCTAATTTTAGAACATTTTGTATTGACTTCAAACTTTATTATGAATCTGTCTGCCTATTGTTAAATAAGGAACCTGCCAAATCAACTGCCGAAAAAAACATTATCATTATAATCATTACTTTTAAATGAACAGATCCCTTTTGGTACACCTATATAACACTCTTAATAATTTACTTATGGTTTGAGATATTTATGTCTTATTTCTTTTGATTTCTTTTTATTTTGTTTTCTTTAAATATTCGTTTTTCTTTCATGTCTAGATTTTTTTCCTTATCCTTTGCAACATTTGTGTAAATAGCTGTACAATTAATATGTATCATTTGTATTCAGGTCACACAATATTAGTAAAAAAATAATGTTTTATGTATTGTATCCCCTGTTACTAATGTTAATAATAATAAAAAACCACAGTTAAGCTTTTAAATTGGACTTTAATCTGAATACTGGTATTTTAGGAATATCTAATCAAATATGATGTACTGTCATCATGGGAAAGACAAAATAAATCTGTTATTAGAAATGAGTTACTGAAACTATTATGTTTAGAAATGTGTTGAAAAAATCTTCTTTCTATTAAACAAAAATTGGGGGAAAATATACAGAGGGGCTAATAATTCTGACTTCAACTGTATACATATTAAAAAATAGAAATACTATGGGGTACCTTAAAGGAACTTGGCAGCTGAATTTATTTCCAGCTTATAATGAAACTATTGTTAATTGTATTGAGATGAATGCAAGCATTTCTGAATTCTACATATAGCTTCTATATTCCTTGTGCATCACAAAGTAACTGATATTTTTGTCCTCGGTAGGCATCTGTATGTTTTAAATTCATGGACAGACAAGAGTAAAGACGTTTCTTTGTTTTCTTTCACAACCTTATATTTTGCATCAAAATCCCAATTTTTTCACAAGTGCAATGAAATGAAAGTAGCAAGAGCTTTTAATCTGTACTATCACATTCATCTTAAAGAAACCTATTATCAAAAAAGAAAATAAAGAACGGTAGAAATATCAGTCCATTAGTTTTTGATTTAATAAAAGCAGATATGAATCTGAGCTTGTGATCCATTGTAAGAAAGCCATGGAGTTTAAAGGTGCACTAAGCTAATTTTGCCAAACAATGTCGATATTTGAAAGCACCAAAACAAACATGCCCATTCCTTAACAGTACCACACCTCTTTTTGATAACTCCACTATCATTACTAGACACGCCCCTTACTGCTGATTGGCTGCATGTGTGTTTTGGTATTTGGACAGGTCGCCATATATCTCCAGAGAAAAGTCGGACATCAGAAGAATGAGTTTTGTTGTATTGTGTATTGTGAGTTTTAACATGATTGTATGGTATGGACTGTTGCTAATAAAGGAAAAGCAAAAACTGTGTCAAGTAGTGAAAATGACCAGTGCGATTGTAAGTAAAGCACAAAGACAACTAAATTAAATGTATTTAATGAGAATTAAACAGAAAGCACATGTCATTATTAAAGATTGTTCACAAATATAAAAGTTCAGCTCTTGCCATCAAAAAGGTTTTAGGCAACCTCAAGTAAAGAAAAAAGTGTATCAAATGTCCTTTGTGCCGACTGTTATTAGAATTTTAAATGCTGTGTTTTAAGTATTAATAGGGTTAATAGAGTTTTTAATGGGATTTATGTGATGACATTGAATGTATTTGTGTTGCCTGTTTTTCTGTGATATGTGTAATGTGAACGCTGATGTGGTTGTGTAGTGAAGCCAAAGATAAATTTCCACTTGTGGACAATAAAGAAAGTAAAGTTATGACATTTTCATTCAAATTTACAAGATCAAAATGTAAATTAATGAATAAAGGGGGCAGTTCACACAAAATTATTCCCCCACATAGAATTTCATATCTTTGTTTACGGTCGAGTAAATCTATCCCTTTTAAAAATCATTAAGAAAATTTCATGCCAATTATTAAATTTCATGCCAACTTTCAACTTTTGGTTTATTTACAAATCTGAATCCTTGATTTTTTTAACACAATTATATCTCTTCAAGCTAAGAAAGGGGTAAGTTTTAGGAAGCTCTTACTTATCCTTTGAATCCTTTGACTTAGTGTGTCCTCCAGGCTTTTCCCATTTGTTCTTATCCATCTCTCCGCTGTCTCCTTTATCTTTCAGTCTGTCTGAATCCACGTCATCGTCTCGGTCGCACTTCTTCAAAAGCTAAAGCAGTCAACATGCAAATCTGATGTTATGACTGTGTGTGTTTGTGTGTGTTTTACAGTACTGATAACCAGAGTTGAGCAATAGGACGTGCTATGGTATAAAACTCATACCTTGATCTTTATCTCTTTCTCAGAGAGCTTTTTCTGCTTTTCTGCCTCCTTCCGCTTTTGTCTCTCCTCTTCTCTGCGTTTCCTCTTCTCCTCTTCCCTCTGCCGCTTCTTTTCCAGTTCTCTCCTCCGCCTCTCTTCTCTTTTTTCCTCTCTTATTCTCTAGAATAGAAAGGGACGATGATGTACATACAGTGCAAAACTGCAGTGTGTAACATGCAGTGAGATGGTGCTCTTACCTGTTTCTCTAATTTCTTGTTTTTGATATATTCCAGCAAGGGTGTGGTCCTTTTGGCTATAAATAAAATCACACAGAGGTGAAATTTAGCTTCGTTTATAATCCTAAATCCTGGATAATTTGCGAGACAACAGCTCTATACTAAAAAAGCATTTCTGAACACACAAAAAATTTAAATAATGTTAAAAATCATATTTGGGACAAACAAAATACGAACATTCAGTGACCCTTTGTTAATTAATGGGGAGGAAGTTGAACGTTATTTTTTCTGGGTTTTCACATTTAATGAATAGGACAGTAGAGAGTATTGACAGGAAAGAATGGGGAGCTGAGAGAGGGGAAGGATCGGCATAGCTGCAACCCAGTAGCCTACTGGGAAACATCCATACACACTCATTCACACACATACACTACAGCCAATTTAGTTTATTCAATTCAACCATACCACATGTGTTTGGACTGTGGGGAAAACTGCAGGAGGAAACCCATGCAAACACAAGGAGAACATGCAAACTCCACACAGAAATGCCAACTGAACCAGCTGGGACTTGAACCAGCAACCTTCTTGCTGTGAGGCGACAGTGTTAACCACAAAGTATTCAAAGTATTGTTAAACTAACACAGAAGGCATCTTTTCAGAGGGTGTCTTCTGTTAATCATGGTTAAAATTGTAAGATGATCACTATTTTTTGCTCAGAAAAAAAATGATAAAGGACACATTTAAATGTATAGTCCTGTGATCGCGTGGGTTTCCTCCAGGTGCTCTGATTCCCCCCCAAATCCAAAGACATGAGCTATAGGTGAATTGGGTAAGCTAAATTGTCCGTAGTGTATGTGTGTGAATGAAAGTGTATGGGGGTTTCCCAGTGATGTGTTGCAGCTGGAAGGGCATCCGCTGCGTAAAACATATGCTGGATAAGTTGGCAGTTCATTCCTCTGTGGCGACCCCTGATTAATGAATGACTAAGCCGAAAAGAAAATGAATGAATGAATATATAGTTAAACTGATGTAATGATTTTCCTGGTCATGCATTTATCTGTGTGAATGATAACAGCATTAAAATGATTTCCAAAACCATACCTATGAGTTCTCGGGTTTTAGCTTCAATCTCTCCCAAAAGTGTTTCTGGGTTGGCCATCGATTTCTCCTCATCACAAGAGTAGTTTTCCAGAAATCGCCTGTATTCTGGGTCTAAAAATAAGTGTTTAACAAATGCTTTATTATATTACAGTACATAATTTAAACATAATTTTCTTGAATACTTTAAATATTAAGAAATCGCTTTTAAGATGCCTTCTTCAATGGTCCCTGCTTTCGCATCTTTCTTCTTTAGCTTTTTCTTGGAAACCTTCTGAAATGGGGCAAATTCTACAACAGCTGGATATTCTTGACCTAAATAAACAAAAGTTAAATAAATGTTATACTAATACCAATTATATCATTTGCCATATTAAAAAGTAAATATATTATAGTTATAATCATAATACATTACATTCAACCAGAATAGATTGGAAAAGGCAGAAAGCAATTCACCTTTACTGTCAATAAATACATAGCCATCAAAGCGATCTCTGAAAATAATTATATCCTCTGGGTTTTTGAAGTTTATGTATGCTCTTGAGAAGAGATGAGGGTATAAGCTGGGGAGAATAAAAATACTGCATATCAAATATACACATGTAAAAGACACTGACAGCACTCATGATCATAGTATATTCATATAAACAAAGTGAAAAAAACCTCTGATCAGCAGGAAAGAACTCAAAATAGTCAAAAGATGGAAGAGGACTCAGATGTTCCTGGAGCTGATCTTTTGATAGACTGGGGGGCAGTCGGCGAATGACAACCTATATAAAAGAAGAATAAAAGAAGGTTGACAAAAGCTGAAAACAAACTTATTCAGGTTAATCAAAATTGACAAATAAATAAAGAAATATTACTATATTACCACTCAACAATAAAGTATTTGATAATAATCATTTTCATTAATGTATTAGTGATAATAATAATAATTTGTTAGTATAATAACAATTTGAATAATTTTATCAGTACATATGCAATATTATATAATTATAACATTTCTGGTTTACACAACTGACCATTTTTTTTAAATAAAATGATCCGATTTTTTAGAAAGAAACGAGAAGTTTCTTGTTTAGGTATCAAAATATCATTGAAATCTCAATTGTTTTTATAAATGAATAAAAACAGACAGGCATGTAAAGATTTTTTGTAAGTGTAAAAACTTGGTTTAAGATACTTTTTAAATATTATTCATGTTTCTGTAGGCCTACTGACCTTCAAAAGCTCTCTTAGAAGGCAAAATAAGTATATACAGTGCTCAGTATAACTGAGAACACTCCATTTTTAAAACGAATATTTTTATCCATTTCTCAGTGGATATAGGCAATGTATTGTGCTGCATTTAAACAAAGCAGATTTATTAAACAGGTATGTTTCTTAAACTAATACTTTAGTCACCAAACATAATTAGAAATTGAAAGATAAGACAATTAAATTCAAGCAAAATATTGCAAAAACAAATTACAATCTACAAAATTTTAACAAAATTTTTCCATTTTTCCTTTTTAAAATTTTTATTTATAATTTTTGTATAACATGTAAATTTGGGTGTACAAGCTTTTGCACCACTATCATGACTTATTTTTTTCGATAAGCTCCAGATTTGACTTCCTATTAAAAATATGAATTTAAAAGATAGATTTGTGAGGGGTGTACTTATATATGCTAAGCACTGTATAAATGCTTCTTTGTTTAATCAATTAAAAAAACTCATTGAGATTGAGATCTCATTTACAAGGGTGACCTGGCCAAGAGGTCTGCAGCACACAACTTATAAAAAAACTTAATAAAATAAAAACAATTAAAAAATAGTTTGGTTAATCAGCCATACATTACATCACAATATGTTAAAAACACATATATACAGAAATGGACTGTTGTTGTTTGTTATAAAGGATAGAGCTAAATTATTTAAGTCAGACTCACTTCGATTATATAAAAAAGTACACACAAGTAATTACTATTATTATTTTAGGATTTTCCTGTTTTGTTTTGTTTTTTTCCATTTAATAGATAAAATAACATGCAGAAGAAAATCTCATCCTATGTTTGGTGGGAGTCACTTTTGTGTTATAAACCTAAATACTGTTCCAGAGACTTTAGATTAATAAATGGACTAGCCAATCTATTTTAATAATTTTTTTATTTTAAAAAAAGCATGTCGTTATTGAAGAGTATTCATAATAGGCCCTGCTTTTGATTATTCAAATTCATTTACCCATCAAATGCAATAGAAATAAATATCCAGAACAGTATTAAAATTCTCTATAAGCGTTCTACAAAACAAACCCTAACATTATAAAAATAAGAATAATGATAGAATTGTCTATTTACACACGCACAACCTCAATAGATTAATCTTAAAACGTCTATTATGACCCCATTGCACCACTGGCTATACGCTACATTCACGTCATGTTTAATCAACACCTAGACTGAATCCACTCAAAGTGTTAACCGTGTAGGAGTGTGTTTGTGTTTTATATGAATGATAGCACCGGGATGTTCGTGTGTATTGGCTGTCCTGTGGTTTCGCTGTCTGTGGTGCTGAATCCCGTTCCCTCCTCCATCATCATCATCATCACCATACTCTCCTAGCCCACCGAACTGCGCCACTTTACCTTGCTAAAGGTCTCCTTTTTCTCCTCCTTGTGCTTCTGGTTCACCGCTGCGTTGTCCTGACAGTCCCTGAACTGAATTTCGACGCTGCCTCTCTCCCTGCTGCCTGTCCTCTGCTCCTTTTCAGACCTCATTTCTCCATTTCGCCCTCTTCGCTGTCCGAAATCCGCCAACTCTCGCGGGAATTCTCCAAATACCGCGAGGCTTGCGCGGTGTTTATTATCTTCTTGTCCGGATTTGTTTAATATCAGAAGAAACAAAACAATGGAGCAGTGATAATTACTTATTTTAAGTATTCACTCTAAATATGATCTGTTTATTTGGCCACTATATATTTGGTTAGTATTTTATGAGAAAGAAAAATAGATAAAAACACTGGAGACTAATGGTAAACAATAAAATATTAAACTTTCCCGTATGTTTGCTTCATTTCAGCGTTGCGGCTGAGGTATAAAAACAGTAGCCATAACTGTCATCGTTTGCTGCCGGCTGTATCCTCCTCAGAGTCGCTGTCGGTGCAACTCGGCTGAACGGGACCGAACGGGCTCCCGGTGCTCACTGTGCTCCATATGTCCGGGCTGCTGGGCTGACTCACGGAGCGCCCGTAACCATCACGACCGGGAACTGCAGAACACACGAGACCACAAAGCTTTCTGCAAACGTAACTACATCCATATTTATTTCTCTATCCATCTATCTGTAATTTTATGTAGGCCATCTAATAAGGAGGTCAGCAAAAGTATTCATCACCTGCAAAGTATTATCCATCTATTTATTTAAACAGATGTATATCCCTTTATTCACCAACAAAAGTAAAAGATATATAAATCACAGTGCATTTATATAAAGTATTAGACCACCCATAGCATATGCAAAAGCATGCCAATGCATATCAAATGTCCATCAAAATACAGAATATCCAATCTATTTTAATAAATAGGCTAGTATGAACAGTATAGATATCCAGCCATTTATTAAGTTTTTTTTCTCATAGCAGTCTTATAGCAAAAGTTTTCAACAGTTTATTCATCTAAAAATACAGCTCTGGAATAAAGTTCAGACCTTAAGTACTTGTAATTTACTTACAGTGTGCAGCATAATTAAGTACACCTCATTTAGAAAATTAATATTTTTATCCATTTCTCAGTGAATATAGGCAATGTATTTTGGTACATTTAAATAAACCAGATAATTTAACAGATGTATTTATTAAAATCATATTTTCATCAAACATATAAAAAAATGAAAAAATATTACAATTAAATTCAAGCAAAATATTGCAGAAAACAATTACAACCTACAAAATTTCAACTAATTTTTCAATTTTTTTTAATTTCCTTTTTTTTTTTTTGCATTTAATATTTTTTTATAGCATATAAATTTAGGTGTACTAGTTGTTGGACCGTTATCATAAGTTATTTTGTTCGATAAGCTCCAGATTTGGCTTCAGTACTGAATAATCTAATGTATATGCACAAATATAATATTGTATAGCTTCCTATTAAAAATATGAATTTAAAAGATAGATTTGTGAGGGGTGTACTGATATATGCTGAGCACTTTACAATTTACACATATATATAATTTAAATGTATATATATATATTGTTTCATATATATTTTATATCTAAAATATAGTTTCTCAAATATATGCATGCATGTAATTATATATACATAAATATACACAGTAAACACATGTAATATGTAAAAACAAACTTATATTATTTGCTATTATTCTTTGCCCAGAACTCCTACAAATTTATCAATTCATAAAAATTTGCATAATCTATATTATTTTCTCTGGTTATCACTATCCACATTTCCACCTATTTCAGTAAAGAAAAGTTAGTTTCTTACCACTCAGAAATGTTTGCTTCCCACTGGCCGTCTCAATGCAGAGTTGTGGCGAAGGCCTCTCTGGCGTGGAAACTGAGCTCTTTAAACTTGGCACAAATGTAGAGCAAGTGTCCAGATCTCGACTCACGCGCACATGCGAGTAGCTGATGTTGGATTTGGATGGTGTGCAGCCCATGACTAATTCGGCTGTTCATAAGCCAGCTTCTATCTGCAGAGCATTCAGAATGGCACAGCCTGTACATTTCAGTGGCACCAAACAAAAACACTTCTGCTCTACTTCAGGGGCTGCTTTGAAAAGACACCCATGACGTTCCTGGATGCACATGTAGGGAGGCGGTGCTTCATCCCCTCCTCTTGAGAGGGGTCTTTGAGTACAGCAAAATTCAATGGAAAAAAAAACAGGAAGAGTGTAATAACTTTAAGTAGTAACATCAACAACCTTAAGTACTAACATCACTGTTTATCACATCATGCTTGTTAAAGCAAATATCTAATTAGCCAATCACATGGCAAAAAAATCTGCGCATTTTGGCATACATGATAAAGACATAATCTGCAGAAGTTCAAACTGAGAATCTAAATGAGGAAGTAAGGAGCCTTTAAAGGGCACCTACTTTACCCCTTTTTCTAGATTTAATATAAGTCTTTTGTGTCTTCAGAATGTGTCTGTAAAGTTTCAGCTCAAAACACCCATCTGATTATTTATTAAACCTTTCAGAATGTTGGAATTTTCTCCTCTGAACACAATGTGGCTGTTTTTGTTGCCTGTGCCTGTAGTTCTCGCCCACTGTTCCCACGTGCATCAGATAAACAGCACAGTGACAGACATGAAGGAAGCAGATCTCACGTAACGTTTGTGAGAAATACTACAGAAAGAACGTTCCCAATGATTATTTGATGTATTTGTTGAGGACTTAATTCAAGCCTTTCGATGAGTCAACACACAATGTCGTTACAAAGTTCACATTTATACTCAAGACACAAACACAAACAGACAGCATGCACGTTTAACCTTGCACTGTTTTTGCACGGCAAATGTGACAGGATGCAGGTTAATATCCACTGCTGTATGGACATCCGTTATGTTAATGTAGAAAATAAACTTGATTTAGCGTCCACAAACCGGGATTGAAGCGTCTCTTTTATAATTGTACTGACACGCAGCTGTGGTGATAAAGTAATGATGGTAAAAAAGCTGTAATTCATTACACACATGCACGGTTTTAAAACATTTTAAACTTGTAAAACTCACTCTTGATCACATTTGAGGATGATTGATGATTACAGAGAGCTGAGCAGATCTTTTAATTCCAGTTGCTTTGAGCACATCCTGTCTTGTTGATGTGATTATATGCATTACTATGAAGTCATGTTAATATGCGGCTGTCAATCAATTCGGTGAGCAGGGAAACCACACTTCTATGTCACGTTGTGGTGGGCCTCAAAATGGGAGTGATTTGGATCCTATTTTAACGCCAGGAATTAAAAAAATATATACTTCTGTCTTATATATCATCCAAATATGGCTGTGGACACATTATACCTACACACTATACCTACACCTATTTTCATCATAGGTGCCCTTTAAATGTGGCATGGTATATGGGTGGTATGCTGGTGGTATATGGGATGATCTGAGACTCTTTTAGATCTACTTGGTTTTTTATGTTTTTTCCCCCATATTAGGACATAATAATAAAAAAAATCTGGTCCTTAGCAGGTTTTAAAATTTGGAAAATAAAACCTGAGATGAGCACCATCACATGACATCTCATTCCATGTCATTTTTATTTAACAAAACCCAAGATAGAAATGCTATGGGTGACAAAATAAAGATTCAGATGATTCAGATGCTATTCATACATTCACTTTTAGCAGTAATTACTTAAGTCAGTGTTTCTCAACCACGTTCCTGGAGGACCACCAGTTCTGCACATTAAATAGACTAGAGTTTGAGCTTGCGAAATTCTGTCATATAGCGCTGCGAAAAGGGGCGGTATTAAACAAGATGATTAGACAATAAAAAAAGTGAGCGATTGCTCCATATTTTAAATTCCTGTCTAGAGAGGTCATGTTTTGATTCTTGATTGTTCTCACGAAGTCAAGTGATGCGATTTCGCAGGTCAGAGTTCACCAAGCTTGAACTTTCCAACGCAACGATCTGCGAAACTTGACGCACGACTTGCGTTTCCGGTGTGACGGATTCGCATGCGTATGAATGGAAGTCTATAGGGAGAAAAGTGCAGTGTGACTGCAGCTTAAGCCCCTGATTAGCTTGTCCAGGTGTGTTTGATTAGGGTTGGAGCTAAAATCTGCCGGACACCAGCCCTCCAGGAACAAGATTGGTGAACATTGGTCTATTAGATCAATCTGAAGGATTTTATACTCAGCTCTCACCACAGCAGTTAAGTCAGCATGAGAATGTTGCAATACCTTGATTTTATTTTCTTATTATTTTTCAGCTGTTCTGTTGTAGATTTGCTGGTTTGATTGGCATGATTGTCTTGCTGCATGACCCAATTTTGGCCAAGCTTTAGCTTTGGGACAGGCACACACAGCTAAAAACTCCAGACCAGCAAACTGCTAAAACCTTTGCTGATGATAAGTTCAGGCATTTAATTAGCAATATCTGCCTCGTTTTTTTCTATATGCTGTTGTTCATCTGAGGTTTTACTTTCCAGATATTTTGACCTGCCAAAGGTCAGATCATTTCATGTGAAACTGGAATTTCATAGGGTATCCTAATTTTTTTCACTACTAATAAATAAGCAAACACTTTAGAATACTGTTGAGTCCAGTTTCAATACTACAAGTCATCTTGCACTTGAATGGTAAATTATAAACTTTCACAAGAATGCTATGACTCATTTGACTTGCACAGAAAAATACACTGATTTTTTTCCCCTTCTCTACTGCGGATGCACAGATTTGAGATAACTGGTAACACAACCAAAGTCGCTGCAAGTAATTTCCGTTGGTTAACATATGTCAGGGACTTTTAAACATAAATGCAACTAGCAGCAGATGCTCATGTCTGATTGACACTGTAAACACCACATTTTGTGCGGCCTCATCCACAACAGAGCACCAATGAGAATACACGAATCGGTGTAAAAATATGGATGCAGGGTTTATTGATTGAATCATTCGAACCCTTTTGCATTCACTTCTTTACATTTATTCATAGTAAAAAAATCCACAGGGGTCCAACACAGAGGACACGATAGAGGTGGAGGAGGAGGGAGGGAGTGTCGCGTCCTCGTCTGCATCACATTCTTTCATCATTTCATGCTTGAAGTTCCTCTTTAACCCGTTTACAGGTCTTAAATCATGTGCTGGTGTCAGACATGGACGTCTCCAGCATCATGTCGCTCTCATGCATGTCACATTCTAAGAGGAAGCGCTGAAAAGCATCGGTTTGTTTGTCCGCATTGAATGATGGCGTTTCTATGCACACGTTCACTTCTTCTATGGGTTGTGCTCTGCTCTCGTTGCCGTCGGCAGAAGTGTTGAGCATCTTCATTAGTGCAGGTGTGTTGAGAGTCTTTCTCACTTTGTCTTTTATATCAGTTCCTACAAAAACAAAACAACTTAAAGGGTTAGTTCACCCAGAATTTTTCATTCTGTTATTAATAACTCATGTTGTTCCAAATCCCTGAGACTTCCATTAATCATCTGATTACAAATTAAGATATTTTAGATCAGTGGAGTCCAAAGTCGGTCCTGGAGGGCCAGTGTCCTGCTGAGTTTAGCTCCAACTTGCTTCAACACACCTGCAAGGAAGTTTCTATTATATCTAGTAAGAGCTTGATTATCTATTTCAGGTGTGTTTGATTAGGGTTGGAGCTGAACTTTGCAGGACACTGGTCATCCAGGACAGAGTTTGGACACCCCTGTTTTAGATCAATGGTCTCAAACTCAATTTCCGCACAGCTCTTCATAGTTTAGCTCCAACCACCTCCAACTCACTGCTTAATAGTCTCTAGTAGTCTTGAACACCTTGATTAGTTGGATCAGCTGTGCTTGATTAGGGTTGAAGCAAAAGTGTTCAGAGCTGCGGCCCTCCAGGAATCAAGTTTGAGACCTATGTTCTAGATCAGGGGTGTCCAGACTCCATCCTGGAGGACTGGTGTCCTACTGAGTTTAGCTCCAACTTGCCTCCACACCTGCAAGGGTGTTTCTAAAGCCTAGTAAGAGCTTGATTAGCTAGCACAGGTGTATTTGATTGGGGTTGGAACTAAACTTTGCAGGATACCAGCATCAGAGTTTTGTGATCAGACATTTAATGGGGAAAGCAGCAACCTCTCATATCTCTTTTCTTGTCCAAAAAGTTTGAAATGACATGAGGATGAATACTTAATTTAAAATATATATATATATTTTGGGTTGATCTAGCACTTTAATAAATGTTTTTATTGTATGATCTCACCAATGTAAGCATCTGAATCGCTGATATACATCTCAATGCAGTGGCCCAGCATGGTGACAGAAAACGTGTCATCTCTTTTAAGCCCAAGTGCCTAAAAAATAAAAGTTTGTGTTTTTAGTACAATAAAAGCATCATTCATTTTAAAACTGACCAATGTAATGACTTGTAATCTCACAGTGTGAAAGTAGTCGATGGCGCTCTCGAAATCTCCCTTGAGGCTGTGCACATAACCTATGGCTGAGTAAGTTGAGGCATTCTGTGGGATGAGAACCAAAGCTTGCCTGTGGTATTCGAGAGCCTGTTCGTATTTCCTATACAAGCAAGATGAAAGCAGTCATTGACCTGATTTTTGTCTACTGCAACAGATAAATGGCTAGACAAACTTGCAACATGAGCAGAGGACAGTTGATCTGAATCCATTGTAATCAAAAAGTAGATTTTATTTTAGAGTCTAAACATTGTGTATTTGTAATGACTTCCCATATTTATAGTGTGGGAATCAGGGACATGTTTGCAACTTTTGCATATTGTACATCTCAACTTATAAACAATAGGCAAGCTTGACAATATACCAAGCTTGACAAATGCCGGCTGCATTCAATTGAACAAAAAATGTGGTAAAAACAGTAATATTGTGGAAAAACTGACACTTGTAAGTCTACGACATTTCTATTTTAACACATAAAAAAAATCCAGAAACGATAATCAAAATAATTATGATCAGTGTTGACAAAGCTGTACTTAATATTTTTGTAAAAACCGAGAAACATGAATGTTTCTCTTTTGTAACATTATAAACACTTTTAATAGGTTTATGTATCCGTGCTGGATAAACAAATTTAAACCAAATTAACAGATCTGACCCAAAACTGTAGTTCCAAAGGGAAATTTCAACTACAAATAGCAAAAATACGACTTTAAAAAATCCACTAAACAAATTTTATATTATTTATTTACACATTTTGATCTGAATTAATAGCAAAACTGTGTCATTTATATTGTAGAACTAATCTTTATTTTGATACAGGGCTCAACATATATTAAATCTTAATATACATTTAAAATATTTCAATATATTTCTCATTTAAATTAATATTTTCTATTGACCTTATTATTCAATGCGGAAGTGCTCATTTTTGCGATTGTTTTAGAACTTCCGATTTAGCTGCCTATGGGAGAAATGACTAGGAATAATAAACGCCAGAAAATGGTCAATTTATTCGCTCTACAAACAAGTGTTTGCATGACTATAAAGACAAAGCAGAATAACACAATAAGAAATATCAGGTTGCAACCTGCAGCTGTTTTTAACGCTTAAAAATGAATGGAAGTGAATTAGACCGGAAGTCTCGAGCCAAAAAGATTCAAATGGCTGTGAGCGCGCCTGCGCAAAGAATAAGGTCAAAAGGAAGCTTTACAATATTATATTTGTGCATACACATTAGTCAGTAGTGAAGCCAAATCTGGAGCTAATCTAACAAAATAAGTCCAAAAATTAGTACACCCAAATTTATATATTACAAAAAATATTAAATAAAACATTTAAAAAGAGCAAAATTAAAGAGAAACAAATTATAAAATGTTGTAAATTTTTTTGTATTTTGTAATTTTTCCCCATTTTTTGCACAAATTTAATTGTAGTTTATTTCTATTTCTAAAGATGTTCAGACTAAAATAATATTTTAATACATATATCTGTTTAATAAATCTCTTTTGTTTAAATGCACCAAAATATATAACCTATATTCACTGAGAAATGCATACAAATATTCATTTTCAAAATGAGGTGTACTCATTTATGTTGAGTCCTCTATAGTCCAAGCAAACAAACATTAAAGAAAGAATTAAACCGCCATTTAAAGCTAAAGACTCGTGAGTGGAATGATCTTCAAGTGAGAATTGCGAGTCCTTTGATATCCAGTGGATGGACATGCATAATTCATCAAACACTAGAGTGACAGAACAAAAACAAGCACTCTATTAAAGTGGAGAAAACAAGACGCACAACAGGAGGGAAGCAATGTGACCATGACCACCCATTCATGCTCTTCATTAAAATACTACTTGAGACAATTTTGGAAGCCCACACTTCTTAGCCATGATTCCGGGTTAGTGCACCACTATGGCTCACAATCTATTTTAACTGGGTTATAATGAGGTACTTAAGCAGGAATAATTAGCACACCTGAAGTTTATGTAAACTCCATTTAAATGTTTGGGCTTGGTTTTGAGTCTTTTATGATCACCAAGGCTGAATAGATTTGACCATAAGAAGCTGATAATGTGAATTATTAATCTGATAATAATTAACCTTTTTCCTATTTTGCTAAGTATTTATTTGTAATGTATTTATGTGATTGCAAACCTGAATTGCATTTTTTTGTTGGTGTAAGCTACTGATTTCTTTCAAATTTAATATAAAATTTTGTAATTTAGAGCAGGTGTGTCAAACTCAGTTCATGGAGGGCCGCAGTCCTGCACAATTTAGTTTCAACCCAGCTCAAATACACTTATGCCGCGGTCACACTAGTGTTTGAGCATGCAAAATTTTGTTGTACGGCGCTGTGAAAAAGGGCGGGATTAAACAAGATGATTAGACATTTTAAAAAAGCAAGCGATTGGTTCATATTTTACATTTCTGTCCAAAGAGGTCATGTTTTGATCATTGATTGGTCTCACGCAGTCACATGATGCGATTTCGCCAGTCAGAGTTCACCAAGCTTGATCTTTGCAACGCAGTAAACTGCTAAACTTGTCGCACGAGCTTGCGTTTCCAGTCTGACGCGTGAGTATGAATGGAAGTCTATGGGGCAAAAAGTCCAGTGTGACCGTGGCTTTACCTGGAGGTTTAAAGCAAGCCTGAAGGACTCAATTAGTTTGATCAGGTGTGTTTAATTAGCGTGAAAGCTAAACTGTGCAGAGCTGTGGCCCTCTAGGAACTGAGTTTGAACTGAATTTAAAAAGTCACACATTTATATTCAATTTTAGACAACACAATACCAGAATTTTTATTTTTAGAAGAGTAGGGAATCAATATTTTCAATCACAACAAATCAAAACATTTGTTAATCTGGGGCGCATTTCCCAAAACCATCGTCAGCTAACTAAGATCTCAGGTTACGTCATTACACACAGTTCGTTGATTTAACGTTTCCAAAATCCATCGTTCCAATAAACATATGACTTAAAAGAGGAATTTACATTACATCTCCAAAGCTTGTGAAAACAAAAGTATACAGCGTACATTAATGGTTTTAATTTATAGTAGGCTATTTATTAAGAAATATATCTGTACTGTATATGATCTGGCCTGTTGGTTAGAACATTTTTGTAGTGGTTTGAATGTGTAAACGTTGTAAAAGTAGACCTTCAAAAAAAAAAAAAAAAAAACAATATCCTACTTAATATTATTAATAATAATAATAGTAGTAATAATAATAATAATAAAATATTAATAAGTAGGACTGTTTTTTATTCTTTAATAAATAGCCTACTTTAAATTACATTAAAGATTTATATGATTTATATAAGAGATTATGATCTATGTTTTATAATATGTTATATATTTTATGTTTTAGAATAAAATATGGAATATTCTTAATAATTTTTGTAAAGGAAACATAGGCGCTATATGTTCCATTTACATTCAGTTGAAGTCCCACCTTTGAATTTTTTCCCCAAATGATGTTTAACAGAGCAAGGAAATTTTCACAGTATGTCTGATATTTTTTTTTCTTCTGGAAAGTCTTATTTGTTTTATTTCCACTACAATAAAAGCTGTTTTTAATTTTTTAATCCATTTTAAGGTCAAAATTATTACCCCGTTTAAGCTATATATATTTTTGATAGTCTACAGAACAAACCATCGTTATACAATGACTTGCCTAATTACCCTAACCTGCCTAGTTAACCTAATTAACCTAGTTAAGCCTTTAAATGTCATTTTAAGCTGTATAAAAGTGTCTTGAAAAATATCTAGTAAAATATTATTTACTGTCATCATGGCAACGATAAGTTATTAAAACTATTATGTGCTGAAATGTGTTTCCCTTAAACAGAAATTGGGGAAAAAAAATAAACAGGGGGGCTAATAATTCAGGGGGGCTAATAATTCTGACTTCAACTGTATATTTTAATAAAAATGGAAAACGAGTGCATGTTTTTACCAAAACTAATATTGGATTTAAAAAAATCCAAGTGCGTGTAAAACAACTTAATTCACAAAAAAAATATTTTTTTTCTCTAAGTAGTTACTCCACCCCATTTAGAGCATCGTTATGGACGTTTTACGTTATAACTAAAGTGGTTCAAACAATAGATCTGCGACCACCATCTACGGTTTTGGGAAACACTCATCAATACATGGTTCTTTTCCCAAACGATGCATCGTACTATGATAGTTCAGTCCAGAGTTATGTTGTTGTTTGGAAAACGCACCTTTGACCATCATTTTCTACGGGGAAAAATGCTCTAAATATTTTTATTTGAAATTTAGAACAAAAATGTTATCAGATGTTTATAAAACAAAAACATTAGCATTTTATTTATCTCACAGACTAAACATATTAGCGTTTATTAACTGAATGGCAAAAGCAAAAATGGAAATGCAATAAAATGCACCCTTCGTTTAGGATTTTTAACTTACTTCAGTTTTCGAAACACATGACCCAAATTGTTTAAGAGCGGCTCCCACTTGTCTACTGTCACCTGGAGAAAAAAAATAATACATTAAGATATTTAAAGACATTTTTATTGACCATTTCCTATCATGTTGCCAGGTAAGAAAAATAAACACGCTGCAGAACAGGCACTTGAAAAAAGAGAAAGAATAAAAACAAGAGTCTGTTTGACTATTGGAAATTAGTGGAAAAGCTATCTTGATTGTTTTATCATAAAGGTATGTCAGTTTGTGCGATTCTGCTTTAAAAATATATCAAAGTCATAAAGGCCTATCTTGACCAGAAAAACACCCGATGGAGTGGATGGTTACCTCATTTCCAATAGCTTTGATCTTCTCCATAGCATCCAGAAACAACTTCTCAGATGTTTTATAACTGCAACACAAAACAAAAAGTCATCACTCATCAAGAAAAAACCTGTAAACAACCACAAACCACTGATGAATAAGTGTGAATGTTTTTTTTCATCACTTACTCTCCATTTTGGAAGGCAACCACAGCCACCTCATGTATGACAAAAGGGTCCTCAGGTGCAATGCTGAGGGCCTGACTAAAAAAATGCTCCGCCAGCTTTGGGTTATTAGTGAGTCCATACTCCAGACCGATGTACAGCATTGGCAGGTGACATCTGCGAAAACCAGAATGTTGATTTTTCAGGCATATTTTTAATTTGGAAATATAGCAAAAGCCAAACTAGAGGTTCTCGGCCTAATACAATGAAAGGTCTACAAACCCTTTCATGAGCTGTGCCGCTGTGAAGTACGCAGCCATGGCTTGGTCATGTTCACTCTCTACCGCGAATGAGTGGCCGTATGCAATCCACGCCGGGCCGTACGTGCGCTCCAGAGTGGTGGCTTTACTGTGAAAGGGGATTTTCACATTAGCCACAAGTTACGTCAGTTTCAGATCTACCGTCTGCCTTACAAAGTGTTTTCTCAGATTTACCACAGAAATGTTTCCGGAAAATGACAATAAATGTTTTAGTTTCTCCCCTCACTTTTTTTTGGATATTTATTTTACATATACATATACATATACATATATATATATATATATATATATATATATATATATATATATATATATATATATATATATACATATACATATATTTGCTAATTCACTTGTTTTATGCTTCTTTCGAGCATAGATGTTAGACATTATGTGACTTTCATAAGATGAAGTCAATCAAGATAAGATGAAGATAGAAGAAATTTTATTGTATAGTTTATGGAAAAAAATTATTTTTGGTTTTCATTCGCTCATGTATGGAGGACCAGGAGTGTCAGTTGGAAATAAAATGAAGAATCAAATGATCAATTTAATAACTGAAGCATAAAAATGTATATAAATAAATCACAATTTGAAATAATGGACAAATTAAGACATATTTAAATTGTGTATTTAAATTTAATAAAGCAATAAAACAATACATTAAAAAATTACTTTTAAATGTATAAATAAATAGGCAATTTTATAACCATTTATTTAATTCATGTTTTAAAACACTAATTAATCAAACAATAAAATATGTACATTTATAGATCATTTTTAAATACACAATTTAAAAGGCTTTTTAAAAAAGTCCTCCATGTTTATGCTCCACTTGTTCCAAACCTGGTTTTTTTCCTTTCTTCTGAAAACAAAAGAAGACTGCTTGAAACCAGTAGCCTGTGACTTCCATATTTTTTTCCAACTCCAGAGGTCAATGGCTATTATTGGTAACCATCACTTTTCTAATTATCGTTTGTTTTCAACAGAGAGGGAAAAAAGAACCACTGGAGGGTAAATTTCACTTTTGGGTAAACTATTCCTATAATGCACCTTGCTGAATACAAGTATGGATTTATAATTATTATTTTTAATTAATTCAATGCCACAAGAACAAGATTTTTCTGAAAGAGAAAAATATCTCAAAAATATAAATTCAAATAAAATAAAATAATTTTAGATTGTTTTGCAATTGTTCTAAAATATTTACATATAATTTGAATTCATTCAAAAAATGGGAAAAGTTTGGTTTTATGTATATGGTATTTTTCTATTAACATAAATTAAAAATATGTTGTCCTTTACAGTTCAAGTTCTCATTATCAAAATAAAACAGTATTATTATTTACACTTATACTCAATTTTTTTTGTTAATAAACAATTCCAAATCTTTCGAAAATATTCTTAAGTAAATACAATAAAAAAAGATGCAAAATTGTTTCTTTCTCGACCACATAATTCACACTTACAAATAATTCCATACATATTTGGACATCGACACAATTCTAACATTGTTGGCTCTATACACCAACACAATGAATTTGATATGAAACGAACAAGATGTGCTTTAACTGCAGACTGTCAGCTTTAATTTGAGTATTTACATCCAAATCAGGTGAACGGTGTAGGAATTACAACAGTTTGCATATGTGCTTCACACTTGTTAAGGGTCCAAAAGTAATTGGACAGAATAATAATCATAAATCAAACTTTCACTTTTTAATACTTGGTTGCAAATCCTGTGTTGTCAATTACAGCTTGATCATCAATACATCACCAGATGCTGGGTTTCATTTTAGTTAGTGACAGCTCTTTGGATCTCATCTTGGAGTTGACAGTAACAGATTCCAAATACAAAATGAACTCTGAAATGAACTTGAAATGAACTCTGGACCTTTTATCTGCTTATTTTAATTGGGATAATGAAGGAATAACACACACCTGGCCATGGAACAGCTTAGAAGCCAATTGTCTAATTGCTTTTGGACCCTTAACAAGTGGGAAGCACATATGCAAACTGTTAAAGCCAAAAATGTTAGAATTGAGTCAATGTCCAAAAATTTATGGATCTAACTGTTTATGAAATATTAAGTTTCAATCTTTCCAAAACATGTTTAGCAGGATAAATTCTATGAAGTATTTTGTACGACACTTCTTTAATTTATTTATTTATGCAAAACTTGTTTGTCAACTTCCAAGCTTTAACCCAAGAAATATCAAATAATGAAAGGCAAAAATATCTATGTAAGAATGGATTTCTTCAAGAATACAAAAAATGTATTCTGACAACAAACGTTGAACGGTGATTTACAAAGCTACTACATACAGTCATACCTTAGATAGCGTCTTGCGTGTTCATTTTTATGCCCAACCATAAGGTAGTAACATCCAACAGCAAACCACGAAACCTTGGAGAGGTTCACAGAAAAACAGCTAATAAGACAACAGTCAAGTGAAACTTAGCAGAAACTCTTTTAAAAGAGAACTCACTGGATTGCTAGGATACAAATCCACCAGTTTATGAGACAGGTAAAACAACTCTAAAAAGACAACATGGGGTCAATAAAAAGATTTGAAATAAAGAAAAACAATCAGCATTTAAATGAAAGCTCAATTACTATTTAGTCTCATACCGTTTGCTTTGCTCAGCTCTACAAGGGTTCCTATGTGCACCGGTAAACAGTTGGCATGAAATGGGTCTTTCACCATAACCCTAGACAGAAGAACATGACATTATAAAACACTCCATGAATGCCAAACCAAACCTCAGAAACCACTGCATGTTTGGCAGACTTACATTGATGTAAGAGAGTAGCACATTTTGAAGTCACAGTTGTAATAATGTCGCTCTGCAAGGGAGACGACAACATCCAGGTTGTCTTGAAGACCATTGACTATATCTGGGACTACCATCTCGCTAGGTTTGTTATACTGGAAAAGGAGAGTTACTGATTAGCACTTTAGCAGGCACTTCAAAACCAGTGCCTGAATAAACAGGTACTTTAAGCTCTCATAGTAATTTGTGCATGTTCTTTTAATGAACGCAACCAAAATCAGAACGTCATACAACAACAGCATCTGACCCATGCAATGACGTAAATGTTGAGCCAAAACAACCAAAACAGTTCTAGAAGCTTCCTATGGTATGCATAATGTCTATATTGTGTTCAGAAATGACCACACAAGGTTTTACATGGAATGGAAATTCTCCTACCTTCTTTAACTTGTTTTCAAAAAGGAAATGCAGCAACTCCACTTCCTCTTCTGTGCATTGTTGACTTAATGGCAAAGAATCCAAGAAATCTTTTTCTACAATGAGATAACGTTGAATGAATTAAGCATTTTAAGCATTTGTTAAAGCATTTATTCATTTCATCCGAAGCGAATTTCAAATTATGACACACATTTCATTCAATCTTGCTTGTTAAGAACTTTTGTTATGAACTTCTAATTTCAAAATTACAAAAGCATGGACAAGCTACTTTAAAAACCGAACACAGTAGGAGTATAAAACTACACAGAAAAGACGTAGTACACGTATCAGTTTTAAAGCTGTTCTGTATGTTGTCAATACAGAAAAGGGGTCTGTCTTAGGATTTGCTCAGCTAATATCGTACACATAGAGAAGCCTTTTACTTCCACAATGCATCATATAAGATTAAATGTTATGAATAAATCATAATCAACATGTCAGAAAAATAATGTATCAGAATATTTAAACAGATAAATAATTAATAAACTACATAACAAAATTAATAATAATCATCCCTATAAGAAATCCCCTTTTTTAGCATTAACTTCTCTAGAATGCCAACAAGTTCTGCATACAGAATTTCCTGATAAATTCGAACATTTATAGAATTTGACTTTTCATTTCGTTGTATTCAAGTATCAACAACTGAAACTGAAAAGTTCAGCTGCAAATGCCTGTAAGTGTTGTCTAAAATGTTCTTCTTAAATGAACATTTTTCCCTCTGACTACTCTCATAATGTTTAGTTGTTTTTTCTTTAAAAGCAATAAAAGAACCTATTTATATCGTAAAAGTGAAATAACCAGGGTATCCGTGGGGTCCTAAAAAGTTTTACAAGGACTTAAAGTTCAAAAACTTACTTTTAGGCCATAGAAAATCTTACATTTACTGAAATATTGTCTTGTAGGTCTTCATTTTCCAATCCGGCCAACATTCATCCAATCACCAATAATACATTTCAATAAAATCCTTAACAATAGTAAAAAGAATGAACAATTTTTTAAGTCTATGTATGCAACCAGTCTAATTGTTTTGACACATTAAAAATCTTTTCCACTTGCAGTTAGTAAACAATTCTTAGTGTTTAACCGTGTATAAGTCTGAAATTTGACTTGGTAAAACCTGCAAAAATCCTGAATAACTGAACTTATAATTTTAGAAAAAATCCACACAGCACTTAAAGGCTTTCGCATCAGAGCTCTTCAGCTGCATAGTCCAAAAGATATAGAAATTAGGAATATATATATATATATCAATTTATTATGATGGCAATCCATAAAACTAGATGTTTCAAATTAAATGATACGCCTAGAATGTAGCCATGATCAGTTTCTCTCACCCTCTTGAGCGGTCAACATGTGATGGGACGTTAAAAGGTCAAAGGCTTCAAAGCAGTAGACATCTAGTTTCAAGGCTTCTTTGTAGCTAGACGTGGCCAGGGGTCTGTTGTCCATGGCATCATAGATCTTCCCCCGCAGGAGACAGATGGAGCTATTGATCTGAGAGAAAATGCCAGAGCAAGTGAAAGATCCAGTCAACTGCTGTTCTGCCATTCAAATACTTCCTTTAGTTCGAAGATCAGATCAACCATTTTTAGTTAAGCATGGTCCCACAAAAAAAAAAAAAAACCACTCACTGAGGCAGGGGACATTTCCCAATCCTTTACGACTTCTCTAGAGCCATTCTCCTCCTTTAAATTCTTGTCCAATATCTTTTTACTGGCTGCTTCCTCCATGTCCAGTATGTCCAGAGCTTGTTGATATTCTTTGGCAGCATACTGGAGAAATCAGAAACCTATCAAAGTCTGATCACTGATTATTAACTTTACATTTTCATAAAAATGCCTCTAAATTAAATCTTCATTCGCATGTTTATGTAATACAAATTTTGGCTTCTATGATTAAGCTTTTAGCTGTCAATGCTATGATGATACTTTTAGCTATGTTTATATTTACTATGCAAAATCAATTGCAGTTTTACAATCCCACTTTGATGTTTGCGCAAAATTTAATTTACAACAGTGGCTTTCTATATTTAAAAAACACATTTAACGCAAGCCAAGAGTCTGCTTAAATGTAGAAATAACTATTGAGCAATTCCAGCGCTGTGGACATGACATTTGCAGTAAAAATTCGCAACATAAATTCAAAGAGAAAGAACATGTTAACATTATATTAAAACATCTGTTTATATTTTCCAAAACAACTAACAACAGAGTTATGGGATCAGAAAAAATATCAATCTGTAAACATTTTCATAGTTTAATTGAGGAAAATAAAAAATGTTTGCGAGTTTACAGTCTACAACATACTTTGTAGAAGTTCTGTGAATTAAACTGCACACCCCAAAAGAAATGACGTTAATCAAAATGATGAGAGTTGGCTCACTATAGAACACAATTGATTGATTTTATTTGACATTTTTGCATTTATGAGGGAAAAGCTTGGTTATGGATGTGACATCTCTGTTATGGATGCCACAGATGTGAAATTGGCACTTGTGTGACTTTGGTAAATCAAATTGACATTGACAGAGACATGTTGTATTTTTACAGTACTGTAAAATGCAAGCCTACTCAAATATCCTAAAAAGGGTTTTGTTATTTTGGTGAAAACATATTTTTGTTCCTGGCAAGGTTGATATTTGCATGGAACTGCTCTTATGTGAAAATAAAATATAAAAAAATAAAGGTGAAATACCATTGTTATTCAGTGTAACAGATGAAATCATGTAAAAATCAGAACATGCTTATTCCGACCCATTTTTCTTGTTATATTTAAATAATAAGTAATGATACTAATTTTTATTACATGCTCCACAAGTTCCAAATATAGCTGTATTATACATTTCTTGTTTCAGGACCACATAAACCAATTTTGACTTTGACACAGATATTGCACATTGTATATAGATGCATGAAAGAAAACACATGCATGAAATTAATGTAAATACTCACATGACATCTTGCAGCTAGATACTGACAGGCTCCATACAACTGAGAAGCATAAATAAAAATTCATATGAAGCATTTTATACCTTTTCTATAAAAATGTACTTAACAGTGAAGATAATTTGCTTACTCCATTCTACTGCCTTTTACTAACTATTGTACTTGTTCATGCTTTTGCACAAAACTGCAATTTCTAGATCTAGGAATACATTACAATTTTAATGGCTTCTTTCTTTAGTCCAGGGGTGCCCAAATTTTTTCTTATGAAGGGCCAAAAACCAAACTTGATTGAGGGCCATGGGCCAAAAGTAAACATATCCAACTGTACTATAATGGGATAATTATATAATGGGGTCTATCCGTTGAGCAACAATATGTTCATTTGAAAAAAAATTAATTAATTTACAACATTTAATTGAAACATATCAATTTTTTTAAAATAGCTTAACAATAAAACAAACCAATAAAAGCTTAAGTTTAATTAGAAATGACAATGTGTATTAAAGGCATTAACCCCAACACTACCCAAAATTCTCCCTCTCTTCACTGATGGGACGGAGGGCCAAAACAAGGGTTACCATGGGCCAACTTTGACCCGCGGGCCCTAGTTTGGGCATCTCTGTTTTAGTCCAATACGTCTTACCTTGTCAAGTTTGCGAGATCTGAGCGCATGAGAGGCTCTGTGATACTGTGCTGTCAAATAAAGGCACTGCGCTAACCAATAAATATCTTGAGGATCCTCTGTAAGAGAATAAACCATATGTGTTTAGTCCAATGTAAAGAAAACATAAGATGCATTTAATTTAAGTCACATCTAGATTAAACACTTCAAATTTGACAGTATTAAAGATGATACTCACCATGTGACAGGGATGCTATTTTGTCAGCCCAGAAGAGAGCACTTTGATACTGTTGCTATAAAACAGACCATTCAACAATTACAGACATAACTCACATGTTTATATTTTGACTATTAAGAACAGACGACTTTAATTCAGCCATCAAACAGTGACTACATTATTCTGACGTACAAAACGCCCTATAAAGATCATAATACGAGTCTGTTCCTGAAAATTCCCACAGCAGGGCGTTCCAGCTGTTATTAACCAATATTTACGTTACTTAAATATGATTTAAGAAGCTTTCAAACCTGTTAGCATTAAAGTCACCTGGCGAACTTTACAAAATGTACTCATTTGACCACAAATCAGCGCACAAACTATTTAGCTTTCTCTTTATATAATATTCCGATTGTGTAATATAATATGGTCAGTTTTAAGGATCACAAATTGATCAAATCTAATTTTGTGTGTAAATTGAAGCTACACTGGTCGTGCTAAATTCACTGCCCTTTCTTACCTGATCAATGTAGTGTCTCACTCTTTTACGAAGCCTGTCAAGATTCATGATGATTGTACTGTCTGTCAAATACAAAATAATGGCATTCTTGTCAAATCCAAATGATTAAAAATAGCTTTGGAGTCTGTTCTTCTGTGTGCAGATTGAAGCCCGCGGTTAGCATAAAACCTGTGTTGCGTTGATAACACTCCGTGAGGAAACACGGATTTTGTGAAGTTCCGTCATTTTTTAATATTTGTATATGCTTTATAAGCAACAACGTAAGAAAAAAAATGCAGATTTCAGTGGAAATACATTTGTTACAGAATAAGAATGTTATTACATACATAAACGCAAACAGTAATACAGAAAAGCCCTCAAAGCGAAAACGTAAAGCATTAGGTGGTTTATAAACACATTGGCACACTCTTGTGGTACACGGTGATATAACATTACTTTCCGCCATTAAAAGAATCCATCACCCAAAATAAAACTTCTGTCTCCATTTACTCACCATCATGTTGTTTCAGAGCCACAATACTTTCTTTTTTTTCTATGGTATCGGGCAAAATAAAGCTTGTGCTCCTCATAATAAAGTCGTACAAAATTATACTGGCTTTAAATCCACTCAATTAAAATGACTATTCAGATATTGTTAAATTAACCTCACTTCCACCTCTGTACAATTTAATAAATTCACTAAAAACGAAATATCTGCCTCTGATGTGTAATGTTAGGGTGAACTTTACGATATTTAAAAGCCAGAAAGCTGTTTTATTACTATTATAGGGAACGCTCAGAATCTTCCAACACAAAACTTCAAATTTGAGGCAAATTCCAGGCCTAACTGAGCAACAAAAAAAGAGAAGGCATCATATGGGTGACCAAAAGGCTAGCTGCAGCACTGACCACGTTGCAGAGCATTCAATATTCTGGGCACTGCAGATTTGGCACACCCTTTGGCAAGAAAGACACAACTTCTGAAAAAGATCAACATTACAGCATGCATGGATTTCGCTAGAACAACGTGCCAGACCTGAAAGCTTTTAGTAGAAAATTGCGGTCTGAAGACATTAAAATGATTCTCAATGTCCTGCATGTTTGGTGCATACCTAATGTGCTTAGAACTTTGCTTTGCATAAGTATTGTGTTTCAGGAAGTGAATGAGCGTGTTGAATTTCTGATATCGATGGGAGAATGCTTCAAAGTGAAAGCTATTATATGTGTTCTGTTAACGAATAGGAGGGATGTTAAAGATTGAGAAGAACATAAAGGGCAATAATTTATTTCTTTAACATAAATCTGGTAAACAAAACCAAAAAAAAATGAAAGGAAAAGAAAGAAAGAGTAACACTGAACCGTGTTTGTTACAAGTTTCGCAACAGGGCAGATGACACATTTGACCTAAAAATCACACAAGAACATGGCATGGAGGCATCTTGTTTTGACCACGCTTTTCTTTCATATGTCTCATATTTCACATAATAAAACATCACTGATAATACATTTCTCTCTGTACATACTGCTGCAGTAGATACAGTATTTTACAACTGTAACAATAGTGCTGGTGTTGTGAGCCGCATGCTGTGCTGCCCATGAACATCTGGCATAAAAAGTGGACATGATCAGAATCAAGTCCTGCATGAGATACACACCCGGACAGATGCGTACATTATCTAAAACGAAACTGGAGAGACTATTCCATAATTCAGACTGTGAGGAGTGGGTAAAAGCAATGAGGACTCAGCCCTACAGAATGACACTGACTGCTATGGAGATGAGGTACTAGGTTCGAAGTTTTCCACCCAAAATCTCCAAAGGTTTCGGGCAAGAATTGAGTCGCCAGTGCAAATATAGCTGGCCATGTGCATTTAATGGCTCTATAAGAAATCTCGAGTCTCGCACTCTTGTCCTTCCTGTGTGGCGTGTGGAGGTCTGAGGCGTCTTGTCCATTCCTGTTTTCCTTTTGCAAAGCTTGTCGGTTTCAAGTGTTTCTCTTAGTTCTCTCTTATTATGCTTACAAGTCTTTAAAAAAACTACAAAGTCAATGAGGCGACCAAGGCGTGAGTTCTCGCCCAGTGGTAGCGTTACTATACAGTTTTGCGCTTTGATCCCGTCACAATTGGCCGAGCATATTCCACAAAGTCGTCGATGAGAACAGGCCATGCTCCTAAAAAAAAAAAAAAGTCAAATGATTAAAATTCTTCTTTCTTTAAAAATCAAGCAGTAAAATTCCAATTAGCGATCAGAGTCTCACCTTCTTCATCATAGTTTGACATGTCATCTGCAATCATGTTGCCAAAATCCAGAAGCAAGTTCCACGTGTCTTTGGGAATTGATCGCTTATGATGCTCCTGTGCAAAATAAGGATAGCGAACAGTAAGCATTTTAATAAATCGATGAAGGAAATGATTCTGCTATGTGGCTAAATGTTGCGTAGCTGGCAAAGAATCCAATTTAGTTCATATTCAGTGCAATAGCAGGGTATATGCAGGGATCCTAAAGGTAATTTCAATCCCTTTTACAGACCTTTTCAGAATATTTTAAGACCTCATCACCACTTTAAGTTCTAATCACTATCGAACCTTTAACTTTATAAACAGTTGTTAATAAACAGTTGTAGTTAAATAAATTAATGGAGCACAACCATGCAACAGAACTCAGATAAGCTCGGAAGAAAAGCTTAAAAAAATAAATTACACGGTTGTTTTCAGCGACAGGCTTCAGCCACTGTTTAAACTCCTCTTTCTCCAACCAGGAGTATGCAAACTGTTAAATTTTCCCATTTTGCTGTCTGTTTTGCTCTTTGGTTTTGCTACATGTGGAGAGCTTTACATCAACATCCCGCGTTTGTCGCAAATTTCGCAAAATTGCAAACCCGGACGGAGGAGCTTGGCCGGATGCGCCCTGGCCGGATGCGCCCTGGCCCAAACCAATCGCGTGGATTGAGCACGCCGTTGTTAATATTAGGAGGAAAATAAATATATTTTTGCTTTTTTTGAAATCAAACACTTTGGACAACGCTTGAACAAAACTTGTGACCTCTTAAGAACACGATTAAGACTTTTTAATACCTTTTAAGGGCCTTAATTTTCTCATAATTGATTTATCAACTTTTAATACTTTTTAAGACCCCGCGGACACCCTGAATAGAGAGTCTAGAGTCCAGTGGTATAATTACTTACCAATAAAAATCTGTTCCAGAGGTCTAGGAACTTAAAACGTCCAGCCAGAACCAGGTTCCAATATGCTACTGCCATTTCTAAATCTGAAATGAAAAAAGCTTAACAGTTAAAATGGTAACACATAAGACAAAATTACAAAAATGCAGAAAGAGAGGAGGAAAAAAAGCATTTAAGATGTCCTTACCTAAACCTTTTTGTCCAGGATTCTTGGCAAAGTTGAAGGTGAACTGATAGAAATCTTTGAACTTTCCGCTGTCTTTCAGATCCTGTTCTAATCTGGGCAGAAGTGCTCGAAGTTTCTCTGGACTGTCACACCTGCAGATGAAAGGAAAGCTCACTGTCAGTCTAATCAAAGGCTCATTCACATGTCATTCACACAGAATCAAAAGATGTAAACCAAAGGTTCACCTATCAATTTCAACTACAGCTTCATTTAGCAGATCTGAATGTGCAAATGATTTGAAAGACATCAAGCACATCATGGCTTTTTTCTGTGGATTTCAGGCCCAAGGACTATCACAGAAACAGGTGATTTGGCAATGCTGCCAGGTTTTAGTACATTTAAAGTGTGATCATCTAAAATGTAGCACCTGATATCACAGGGTCTCAAACTCAAATAGGCAGAGGGCCATATCAGTGACTGACAGTTCATAGAAGGGCCATTTTAACATTCAAGCACAGGAAAAAATAGAAACCTGATGTAATTTATGCACTAAGACATTATCAAAGTATCAAAGCTCCTTCTTCTTTTTGATTCTTGCTGTACGTATTGAAGGGGTAGTTTAAATTGAAACTATGAAAATACTACAATTTAATAATAGGCATAATGATAATACTAATAATGTCCCAATCAATTGTTGCTTAACCAAAAGTTTAACAGATTCATAAAGATTTAAACAGAAGTTTGGGTAACTTTGTTAACTTCACTGGCATTTGTTCTTCTCAATATCATTCTTTTTGTAAAACTACTACAAAGAGGGGGACAGTATGTATATATTCACTTTTACTTTAACACGATCAATTCATTTATTCATTTTCTTTTCGGCTTAGTCCTTTTATTAATCTGGGGTTGCCACAGCGGAATGAACCGCCAACTTATCCAGGACATGTTTTACGCAGCGGATGCCCTTCCAGCTGCAACCCATCTCTGGGAAACATCCATACACACTCACCCACACTCATACACTACGGACTATTTAGCCTACCCAATTCACCTCTACCACATGTCTTTGGACTATGGGGGAAACCGGAGCACCCTGAGGAAACCCACGCAAACTCCACACAGAAACGACAACCTACCCAGCCGAGGCTCGAACCGGCAACCTTCTTGCTGTGAGGCGACAGCACTACCTACTGCGCCACTGCGTCGCCAACGTTCAATTCAGTCAGCAGTCAAATTTTACTAATGCACATTTTTTATACAAATCTTAATAAGCATATGAGGAAAATCTATTAATGAGAGCATTTGAATTGAATATTAGCAAAATTATCCTATTTACACCCCCGCCATAACGTATAAGCCATGAAGAAGTGTTTGTACAACAAAATACAAGTGGTATAAAACTGATAACAATCAAATGACCCTTGAATATTTATAAAAAATATAGCTTTAGTAAAAATAGAGCACTTAAGGACATATATTTTAACGTTTAAATCATCCACATAAATAATCTGCATGTGCGTAACTCTCGATCGCACACTGAGAGAAACCGAAAGTAACCTAAATATATAGTACGGTACTTTAAATGTTCAGTAGGTGAGGATCAAAACCACAAGTGGCCATATGAGACTGCACAACAATGATCAATAGTCATTTGTGGGCTGGAGGGAGGAGGAGAGGGGGCCGCCAGTTTGAGACCCCTATGATATCCCCATCCGCCACACACCCTAAAAACTGTCAACAGTGTGCACAGTTTTATTAAGTAATGATGTCAAATCTCACCCCAGCTCTGTCATGCCATCAATGAACTCTTTCTTGCTGAATTCACACTGTGTTGCTGCACGAAATTTCCATGCCACAACCAGAACACTGATGCTCGCTGGATCCAGATTGAGATCATCGCAGAACTGCTGAATTCCGTCAATCCCGATCTTATTCTCATCCTGGGGGTCTGAGGGAGAAAAGCACAACACTTAAGTTACTTTTAAAAAAGGATGCTAGTATACGTAGGTTAAAAAAAACTTTTCTAAGTTAAATTTGGGCGTCACAGTGGCATAGTGGGTAGCATGATCACCTCACAGGAAGAAAGTCACTGGTTTGAGCCCTGACTGGGTCAGTTGGTGTTTCTGTGTGGAGTTTGCATGTTCTTTCCATGTTTGCGTGGGTTTCCTCCGGGTGCTTCAGTTTCCTAAAGACTTGCGATACAGTTGAATTGAATAGTGAGCATGTAGAGCATGAGTGTGAATGCAAGAGTGTATGAATGTTTCCCAGTGATGGGTTGCGGCTGGAAGGGCATCTGCTGAGTAAAACATATGCTGGATAATTCCGTGGTTTATTCTGCTGTGGTGACCCAATTAATAAAGGGACTAAGCCGAAAAGAAAATGAAAGAATGAATTCAAGAAAGTTGATTGTGGAATTTTCTGTGGCACAAAGTATGTTTTTGTTTATGTTTTCCTGGCTCTTCTTTATGCCAATAGTTTTGGGGTTTATAGTGATTCATGAATGCATGACATTTGTTTATAAAGGCCATGTCATTATTCTTCACTCTGTGACATGAGAACTGCAGGTTTTGCTTTATTGCTCTAACAAGAACGGTTTGTTTAGATATTTTATTTTTCCATTCAAACTTAAGACTTAAGTTGGCCTCACATTATGTTCTAGGAAAATTTGGCATATTCGGATTTTTAAAGTCTGCTTGAAATCTAAATTTGCAATGTTCATTATGCTAGTTGGCATTGTTATTCTTAAGGGAATAAATAACCCCCTGATAAAATGCGTTTGTTGTGGTAATCTTCAATGAAAGTTTGCTCACTTGCTTCCATGTTTGGAGTGGTTGTCCTTCTGTTGATGTCAAGCTGAGTGCTTCTGTAGCAAATGTATACTAATACTCTCTCCTACATTAACTATGAGGGCATGCGCAAAAGAAAGCCCCGCCCCAACTTAATAGTCTGGTTCAGTTGGAAGTGCAACAACATGCTGAAATAAAAGTCTCAACAACTTCATGTTCATGCAGACTTTAAATTGTCATATATAGTAATTTTTCCTCATTTAGAATCAAGATCTTAAATATAAATATTCAAGTCTAATGTTTAAACGTTTTAATTTTGGTCAATTTTTAAGATAATTGCAAAAAAACTAATGAAGAAAATATATAACTTTGTTAATTTGCAGTGTTACACATAAAGGAAATTTGTAGGTTGGGGTTTGTGTAATTTTCATTAGTTGATTTTTAGTCATTTACGCTGAATCCAATTTCTTAAAACATAGAGTTACAGCTTTTGAACATGATACAAGGGTCAGAGTGAAACAAAAGAGTAACAGGTCATACAACAGTCATGCAACAGTTATTTCATATTGTGACTCATACAAGTTAAGTGAATCGTTAAAAAAAAAGTATGGCAGAGGCTTGGTTATTTTTATTAGTGGATGACTGAATGAAAGCAGATCTGACTGTATAAAGTTAATTATAATAAATGGTAAGGTTTATGGAGACATTAGTAATTTAGCAATTCCGCAATCACAGAATTTAATGCAAAAATCAAGCAAATTTGCAATATTTGGAAAAGCAATTTTTCGAAATTGCTGCAGATTTCTCACAGGCCTACAAGCGTAATGTGACTCCACCGTAGCGTGCAGTCAGCCAAAGCCCATCTCACAATAGCTTTGTGTATGGAAGCAATCGCTAAACTTCTGACAGTCAACCCCCACTCCAACTGTAAGCACACATACAAGTGTGAACGCTCTGAGTGACATCTTTTCCATCAGCTAGTTAAATTTACCCACACTCTCTGTATGCTGTGTAAAAGAGGTTGAAGTTGCCACTGTAAACACAGGCTGCTCTACTTTCTGTTTCAGACACCGCTTCTCACCAAAAAGAAACGTCAAATTTAAAAAAAAAACTTGTTCAACTTTCCGATATTTTTTTTTCTAATTTACTACAGAGCTCAAGTCAGGATCCAAAACTAAAAACAGTTTTTATTCTAACTGAACTTGAATTAAAACTTAGCTCTTATTTTGTAATTGTGAGCTCTTAGATTGGTATTAATGAAATATGTTTTTGTTGAACCCACCAATATGCAACTTATTTTAAAACAATCATGTTGAGAAAACTACATTACCCATGATGCAACATGGAAAAATCCACCAATCAAAGTCACCGTGACCCAAGCCTGCCAAATTAGATATTTAGCTCCATCTACCGAATTACATAAATGAGATGGCCTCACTACTCTCATTAAATAATTAGGTAATTGTATAAATACATATTTTGAAATAAACTTGTTCTCACATAAAAGTATATACCTCTTTTTCTTATACTTTAAAGTTTATTAATGTTGTAATTCCCCCTCATGGCTGGTTGTTTTGCTTCATTGCAGTAATGCTGTTTAATTATACAACACCAAATTGTACATTATTCTCAGTGTTTGCATTTGGTGAATTACAGAGCACAATGGTAGCTCTGTAATGCTCTGGAATGTTGTCTGTGGTATATTTTCATTGCAAAACAACACAAGAAATGTCACAAATATCTCCACAAATTCAGTTCTTTTAGACCACAAAAATCTTTGACTGTGAGAAAAGTTAATACAATTGAATTAGGGCTGGGCTGATAACAATACTATACCGAATCGCTATAGAAATTCATGTCAATAACAATGCTAACCTCTGGACTTTTTTAACTCTATATTGATCTAAGGGTGCTTCCACATCTAGACTTTTGTTTCGAAACCTGGCGCGTTTGTCCTGATTTGTCCAACCTGATCGCCTGAATGAGGAGTCTCGGCTGAATTGAAACAAACTCTGAAGCAGATCGATTATAGTGCGAAAGCAATACGATCCGAACCAGGCTATATCACAGTGTTTTATGGATATGTAATAGGCATATATGACTTTATGAAGAGAGAATCATGAGTAGGGTGGGAAGTCATTCCTACTGGTAAATGTGCGTTTCATGTCAAATAAGTGAAAGCATGCTGAACTATTAACGAGAGCTGTTTATCCATTGACCGAACTGCAGTCTTGGTTTATAGGTTATTTCTCTTTATAATGTAAAGCCTATAATGCATAAGCCAACGGCTATGTATGAGAAAGTCTTAACTCGACAACAATGTAACAATTTTAATCCCTGTTTCAGAACAAAAGAATCAATCCACAGGTGTGAAAGCACCCTAAGAGCCAATCACACAGCAGAAATGTACAACAATGGGAATCTCAAAGTGTGTTGATATTAGAGATGTACCAAATTTTGGTAACACTTTATCTTGACGGTCCATTTGAGTTTTAGTAGACTGTCTGCTTAATATCTACTGATACTGCTCCTTTAACAGACATTAACTGACTATAAGAAACTTTACAAGTACATGTCAACTTACACTAACCCTAACCCTAACCTAATAGTCTTTTTATAATCTAATGAGAATTTATTGGCATGTATATGCAAATAGACCAACTAATTAAAGTGTGACCCAAATTTTTGGCCGCAGAAAATGTTATGCCATTTAATGGACCCTCTAATTTTTGTGGCTTCAGTCATTGTTGGGATACTCTTTTAAATATGGAAGCATTAACAACTTATACTAAAATATGTATCATTACCATTCAGTATGGAAGATAATTATCGTGATTGCATATTTGCCATATCGCCCAGCCCTAAATTGAATATATAATAATAAAGTTTACAATTATATTGTTCTAAGGCATTTAGAAAATGTATTTCCACTTCATGCCAGCTTTAAGCACTAGCTAGGAACTATTTAAAGTAAACTTGATGTTTTTATTATTAGCAACTCTGTAGGACTGAATGACACAGCTGGTCATCTCAAAATGACAGACCCCATGAGGGAACAACCCAGTCTGTATAGAAAAATAAAATAGCTTTATATTGGAATCATTCGGTAAAAGTAACAACAGAAAATAGTCAAGTAACAATTGTAAAAGTGCACTTTTTAGCATTAAATAGTTCAAACAGCTATAGGACAAAGAATGAAATAAACAAAAAATGTAAGGAAATCTCACCTTTATATCGATTGTAAAGCTGCTCCAGCTTCTTTCGGTCCACTGAGCTTTTCATGGATTCCTTGTGGTACAAATCTGGGTTCTGAAAGTAGTTGTCAGTGGCCACCTCTAGTTTCCAGTCATTTTGAGTGAGGCAGTAAACGGCGGTCTTCTCCCCGGCTTGAGTGAAGGACATGAACTGCCGTACCTTGTCCTTTTGGGAGGATTTTAGTTTATGCTGTGTGGACACAAAAGATATGCCCTCAGACATGAACTCAGACAGACGCAGGAATACATTCAGCACTGTATACAAACAAAAGGAGACGCAAACGAACATACAGAGAGAGAAAATTACACACATTCAGGCACACACGACTAAAGCTGACAACGGGGACAAGCGTAAACACAAAACGTCCACACTAATGTGTCAATTTGAAAGGACATTCTACCGGTCAGAGCAAGTTCGACTGAAGCACCAAGCATGTGAGGACCTGTGACAGGCCACTTGCGCTTGGCATGTAATATGAGATGGCAAGCTCAGGGCGGCCAGTGCAAAACAACCGGGTTACCCGACAGTTATTTCCATCCATGCACAGTAAGCTCTTTTGACTCTAGTTCTTTTAACAAGTTCAAAACAACCGGTCATCACAAGACATGAAAGCAGAACACTATGCACACAAAAAAAGTTTGATAGCCTTCTCAAGACATGTTTATAACAATCTGGAAAACAACCAGGCTGGGTTTAAAGGGCAGGGCTAAAAGTCTGACGTTTGACATTTTATGGAGTGTCTTTGGGTGTCACTTAACCCTCCTGTTCTGCTGACATTGACTGCCTGGTTGTTTGGGGGCCCTCAGACCCCTAATCTGTTTGAGTAGACATTCACAATTACTGGTGCTTTTGTATTTATCAAGCAGAATTTGAACTTGGAGATGACAACATGTCAGAAATGAGCTTGTTTTTAGTGTGAAGATATTTTATCAAGCAGAAACCTTTTTGTTTTGAAGGCATTTCGAAAAGTCATGACGTCTAGCCTGATTGTTCAACGATTTTGAGGTGTTAACGGGGTCCTTAAAACCCCAAACAGAGCATCAGGGTTAACGGCGTGCATGCTTGGGTAAAGCGCGTGTTATTATTCATCCTCATGTGCACTATGCATTACATATAGGGCACATAAGCGGGAAGGTACATGCTGAACTCCCTAAACATCAACAACTGACCTTCCTGCCCATACAAAACATACACACAATTTTGAGCATTCTCGGTGCGACACGCGCAGACAACAACTCGTACAAGGCGCAAATATTTACGTTTGCCAGATCTTCTCCGTCGAACACAGAAGCAGAAAACGACAGCAATGTTTTTAATTTATATGTCACCTACCATTTTATCACCCGCTGTTTGACCAAATTGATACCCAATGCTCCCATGAACGACTGCGCATGCGTGTAGGCATCAAGGGAATGCGCTAGAACCCCAGCGAGTCTGCGCGGGGAAACAGTGATGTGTTGGGAGTTGTAGTTTGATTAACTCTCTGGTGCTCTTCGCGTGATGGTCAAAAATAAACGATTTTGTATTTAAAATAATATCTCACTGAATCAAATAATGCTATATGTTAGTTCAATAATGTAATTGTATTGTAGAGGATTTTGTGTTACTTATTTATATTTTTTATATAAAGCATTTTAAGCATGAACTGAAAATGTCAATAGTGTTAGATGTTTTAGAGTCAAATTTCTTAGGCTATCTATAAAAAGTTCTAGAAGTTTAAAGAAAATTATTTGTGTTCCTAATTTGAGGTTGATATCCCAAAATAGAAAACACCTCACTCTAAACAATCATTAAATTCAGTTGAATTGGTTCAAATGATTCACTAATTTTTTTAATACTGGAAAAGTCAAAGCTATTTCATTGTATCCATATTGTTTCATGGCGGGTCCGTGTACCATCTGTTCATTTGATTATTCCTTTTATTCTGGAAAATGAAACATCAGAAAAACAGTCAATATTTATCAAATGAACGAATAGTACACGGACCGTGGAGCATGTGTTTTCTAAAATGTTTTATAAATATGTTCAGATTTTGGAGTTTCTGTCTATTTTGTTATATTAGGAATATGCTATTTTATAGCTTACAGACTGCAAGCAAGTTTCACAGCAACTCCTGTGAAACATTACACAAATTCATTAACTCATTCATTTTCTTTTCAGTGTAGTACCTTTATTAATCTGGGGTCGCCACAGCGGAATGAACCGCCAACTTATCCAGCATATGTTTTACGTAGTGGATGCCCTTCCAGCTGCAACCCATCACTGAGAAAACATTACAAAAATATCTTTACAAAATACAAAACAATATGCTTTTAATTAATGTTTTTTACTTATCTCAATCATCATTTCACATGTAAAACTTTATTATATATTATATATTCTAAATGATCACAAAATCATGTGTAATATGATACAATTATCAAGTTTAGTTCTAAAAAAGTGTATGAAACAATATAAACTATGATATTAAAAAACACATTTTAATTTTTTTTTTTACTTTTGTCTAAAGATTTAATATCTTAATATAATATGCATTCATTCATTAAATCATTTTCTTTTCGGCTCAATCCCTTATTTATCAGGGCTCGCCACAGCAGAATGAACCATCAACTTATCCAGCACATGTTTTACACAGCGGATGCCCTTCCAGTTACAACCCATCACTGGCAAACACCCATACACTCTCATTCACACACTACGAACAATTTTGCTTACCCAATTCACCTATACCGCATGTCTTTGGACTTGTGCGGGAAACCGGAGCACCCAGAGAAAACCCATGCCAACTCGGGGAGAACATGCAAACTTTATACAGAAATGCCAACTGACCCAGACAAGGTTTAAACCAGCGACCTTGCTGTGAGGTGACATCGCTACCCACTGCGCCACAGTGTCCCCATCATATAATATAATATAATATAATATAATATAATATAATATAATATAATATAATATAATATAATATAATATAATATAATATAATATAATATAATATAATATAATATAATATAATATAGACTCTCAGAAATAAAGGTACACGAGCTGTCACTGGGGTGGTCCCTTTTCAGAAGATACAAATTTGTACCTAAATAGTCCATATCAATATCTCAAGGGTACATATTAGTACCTAAAAAGTACAAAAGTGTTCCTCTTAAAATTCGTAGTTTCTAATATATATATTTTAGATACCAATATTGACCCTTCAAGTACAAATGTGTACCTTTTGAAAAGGTACCACCCCAGTGACAGCTCGCGTACCTTTATTTCTGAGTGTATAATATAATATAATATAATATAATATAATATAATATAATATAATATAATATAATATAATATAATATAATATAATATAATATAATATAATATAATATAATATAATATAATATACTATAATATAATATAATATAATATAATATAATATAATATAATATAATATAATAAATATGATATAATATAATATAATATATATATAATATAATATAATATAAAATAATATAATATAATATAATATAATATAATATAATATAATATAATATAATATAATATAATATAATATAATATAATATACAATTTGTCAGACTTTATTTAGTATTTTTTCAACTAACTCAGGAGGAATAAAAATCTACACAAATCATATAAATATTAATTTAGATGCATTTTCTTTTATTAATATAAACCATTAACTAATATTTTTAAATGTTAAGGTTATAAAAACACTTATTATGTACATGTATCTTTAAAAAGGAACCTACAATTTCTGTAATGACATATTTAAGTACTGTCATAATCAGGGTTAGGAACATGAGGAGAGGAGGAATAGATACAAATAATGGCTTAACATTCAATAACAAAAAAGAAAATAATAAAATAGTTCATCAAAAAGCAATAAAACAGTGTGATATACAAACAATACTAAACAATAAACCAACTAAAATGAAGACTGTACTTACATATATATATATTAAAGGCAAACTAATGAATTTAATATAAAATTGTGTGAAGAATAACTGGACACAAATGAAAACACATTAAGAAGCATGCTCCTCTTTACCCACGCTGAAAATTACTGGTCCCCAGTAAACATGTACCTAAAATTACATGGAGCTCAATTGTAGCAAAAGTGTTTTCTAATACTAAGTGAACAGTAAATACATTACCAAAACAAATTAACCTTTATTGAGATAAGTCCATAAAATCAAATAAAGTAAAGCAAAGCCTTGGATTGTGTTAGATTTTATTTTTAATTATTTACGTTATATATTAATTCTGTCATCTCTCAGTAGCACAATCTACAGACTCTGCTAGCATAATCTAACACTGGTTATGACCTACTTTCAGCATGTTCAGCTGACCAGTGCAGTATGCCTAAACCTTTGAGTGGATAACACTGTTGGATGTTTAGTGTGAACAGAGCAAAATGGAATGACGCGAACATGTTTCTCAAATCAATATAATATAATATAATATCTAAATTTAGATCTCCATGCATGTTGCAACAGAGGTTACCTGCAGCTATTTGAAATAAACCCAGACACAACGTATGTTGCAATAGCAAGTTCTTCTTTGACTCATGGCATGGCAGTTATTTGTAACCAAGCTTGTGTTTACATCCAGACACATGAATAAAATGTTGCAATATATGTTGAGTTATATGTTTAATTTGTCAGATTTATTAGGTGATTTGTTTAAAAGAACATTTGTTTACGTTTATGCTTATTCTGTTTAATTACTATACCTAATTCATTCATTCGTTTTCCTTTGGCTTAGTCCCTTTATTCATCAGGGGTCGTCACAGCACAATTTATCCAGCATGTGTTTCAATTTGCAACCCAGTGGGAAACACCCACACACTCTTACACTCACACACATACACTACAGCCAATTTAGTTTATTCAATTCATGTACTTTACGACCTTTATTCATGTCTTTGGACTGTGGAGGATCCGGAGCACCCAGACTCCACACAGAAATGCCAACTGCCAGAGCTGGGACTTGAACCAGCAACCTTCTTGTTGTGTGGCGACGGTGCTAACCACCGTGCTGCCTATTGTATCTAATTGTGTTTATGTTAATATTTGGGTTAGGTAAGGAGTCGACCTTTCTAAATGTACAGTATTTTATCCAGATAACTTCTTCAAATATACCCACCCCGAGACCAGAAAAGGATAGTGACACTAAAATGGTGACACCCTTTTTTGAACACTTCTCCATTAGTTATCTGTATGAAACATACTGTATACAGTCCTGTCTGTGGGGGCAGCAGGAATACTGATAAACATGATACAGTCCAGAAACCAAAATGTGACCTAATGACTTAAAGTTTAAATGTTATATTTTATATAATGATCAAATAAAATAGAAAAATTTATTATTTTGCTGATTTGTACCCTATGATTCACACTGTATAAATACTGACTTGTGCTTATGTAATGCTAAACGCCTCCAAAAGTATTTTTTGGATGTCATACTAAGTCTTTTCTCAATTATTTAAAATGAAAACATTATATATTAATACTAATTTGGCTAACAAGCCAACAAATACATTTAAAGAGCTAAGAAAGTGTTTACCTTTTACTTTTCGTTTCCTAAACACAGTTAAATAGATACCTGTGTACTATTTTTGACTACAAAGCTGTAATTAAATTGATATGGTGTCTGTATCTAAGCTTAGGTTCAAATGTTACGTACTTTTACAGTACTGAGATCTAAATAAATAAACAGGATAACCATCGTGCAAAGGGGAAGTGGTCTAATTGAAAATATAACCCGAGAAAGTGATATGAAAGCGGTAATTAGACATTTATACTCTGATAACAGATAGTATCATAGTATTTGACTGCATTAATAAACATATATTACACACTTAATACACATGAACCATTTTTTATTCGTGAGTTTCTCTTTATTTACATGTATACCTACGCACGCTCCGCCCTCAGACGCAGTGGGTGGGATCCGATAGAATCAACCAATAAGAACATGTCAACACAGCTATTGTAGCGCTCCGTCTAATCAGAATTTAGCGCGGGCGTGTCTTTTGTAAAACGTTTTGTCGACGTCACATACATTACCGTCCAATCGGGTTTCCCGTGGCGTCGACACCGCCAAGCTCAGTTTTACAGATCCAGAGAGGGAGCAGGTTCTACTGTGCGCTCCTATTCATTCAACGCTAGACAGTTGAAGGCGGATGCAACCGACCGTAAGTGAGACCAGGGGGGCCTCTGAGTCCACACAGACAGCTTTAAGCGATGTTTTCCGATTTTATTTATCCCCAGTACGTAAAGGAGCTGTCGTTTTTCTGCGCTTGTAATAATTTAACATGAAATAAGTGCGTTTGACAGCAAACTCATTCTGTAACAACAGCGTGAGCCTGTATGCAGTAATACATATGCTATCTGAGATCGTTAGTCTGTTAACCATCAGTCCGGATTTATTATCACATAGGTGAAATATTAAAACTGTCTGTCTCAGATGGCTTGTGTTAGCCAACAAGCTAAGCCATGTCAAGTGTTTCTGTCAGTGCAGTGGAATAGAAAATCATCCCTGATATTTACTGATCGTACAAAACAGCATTGGGATACAAAACTGGACGTGTAATAAACAATAGTAAGTGGATTGTAGATTGATTATGATAAAGCTATCGAGATGACCTCGATTTGAGTGGAAGTTAGCTTGACGTTACTAGCTTGCCTGGTTGCTAGCTTAACAGTTTTATTTTTATTCGCTTTAAAGCGTGTTTTAAAGACTTATGGAAATGAAGTGGTTGTTATTGTTAATATTGAATAAGCACGAGGAATTTATTAAATTATTAAGTAGTTTTTGGCGACAGAAGGACCTGTCACCTCAGCTAGCATCACTGCATGTTGGCTTTGCTTTAGCAACCATGTAAAATGGCTGCCAGGCATTAAACCAAAACCATCCTGTTTGTACAATTAGTTCATGAATGTTTGCAAATAATCCTTTCTCATTATGAACGACTGTTTTATGTTTTTGGAGGATAATCAGCTGTTTAACTTGTGCTGTGGTGAAGCCAACGAATTCTGTTACCCTCCAGCTGAATAGGTGTTATGACTGTCAACTGTGCTGCTTAATATTGTGGTCGTTTATATATATTTGCTTAAGATTCTTCTTTATTAAACTCTTTATAATAGATATCAATCATTTTAGTTCTTTTATTTGAAATTATTTATGAGGGTTTACAGTTTGCGTGCGTCTTTTATGTGCATGCTTAAAACATCCGCATCCATTTTGAGGTTTGTGAATGTGCCATGATCTTACAATCAAACATCTCCCAAGTGCAAGCTCGTTTCAAAAGCACGCTCATTCACCGCACATGGGTTTTTATTTATCATATTATTTGATTTATTTTTGTTTCCTGTTTGAGAGATGGGCTTCAGACCTCCTCTTCCTCTGTCCTCTTGCTAGCTGGCTATGCCAACAAAAACAGCACCTAAGAAGGCAAAGGGGCTTCAGGACTGTAAGTTCAGAGGAAAGTTTACACACTTCATTTCCAGATGGCCATTTAAGTCCGATTCGTTCGCAAAACAGTACGGGTACATGCACAATACTCGATCTGCCCGCATGTAGATACGAGGAGCACGTTTTGATCACAATTAGGACCAGGGTTCGATGCAAAACGTGTTTGAAAGGCTGCTAGCTAACTGGGCTAACACGCTTTATAATAGTGCACACTGCTCCGATTGTGCATTATGTTTGGAGCGGAAAATGTAAACGAATGAAGCAAATTACGTTCTGCTTGATGTGTTTACATGCTTTTTTATAACTTAATACACTGGATAATTTTGTATTTAAGGGCCCTTTCCTTTTGCAAGAAAAGTTACTCAAAACGACAGGAACTGTTGCATATGGATGTTTTTCAGGATATTGCACGCGGGGTTTGCGTGTAGGAGTTCAAGATTTGATGTTAAAGAGGTGATACGATTCGTCGAGGTCTTTGTCTGGTAATAAAAGCTGCATGAATGCTGGAAGCAAGTCGGCGGGCCTCGTTTTCATCAACCATGGCTGTGTTTCCAAACCCAGTGAGCGTCCTACCTAGACAGCATTTTAAAATTTGCGATCTTAGACTGCTTTAGGGAACTAAGTAACACAGAATCAAAGTGACTTTGAATTCACACTGTGCTTGAAAGTGTTTTAAATTTCATTTTATAATATGATGTTTAAATTCACTTGCCATTCACCTGTAAATATGATCATCATGTAAAACATCTTGGCTAAACATTGCATTGGGATGTTAATTTCTAAACATTTATCTAAACTTGTATTGTTTAGACTTGTGCTAAATATGTAAGGGTGTGTTCATTGACACTTGGTGGGTTTGGTTTGATTAGAATTATCTTTGGTGTAATTGCTGTTAGTTTATTTTAAGAAGTGTGAACGCTGCCATGGTTGTGGACCAAACAAGCAGACCTTGACTGCCGGAAAAAAAAAAAGTTTTGGCGTGAACCCTTTAAAACAAAAATTGAATAAAATAGCAATGCGACACACCATAGACTTCCTTGCAAGCTAAAAACATGTCACAATATGTGACCACAAAAAAAGACAGTACTCTATCATACATAGTTTTTTTCTTTTAGAAGAAAGGCTGCTCTTTGTGGTTAAGTACAGGTTTTGGATAGGGGTCTCTTTGCAAACAAAGTTGTTAATGGCATAGTTTTGACTCCTTTAGCCTACATGTTTTATAGGCTTTTCATTATGAGTGTGTTTAGCCCAGCAGACAGCAACGTTTTCGATGTTCTGTTACAAAATATTAAAATTTTGTACTAAATGTTTATTTATATAGCACTATTAAAATGTCGATTGTGCCAAAGCAACTTAACATAGAAGTTCTAGTAAATTGAAACAGTGTTAGTCCGATTTTCAGAGTTGAAGTTCAGTTTAGTTCGGTTCAGTGTGGTTTAAACTTCACTGCAGAAAGTCCAAACACTGAAGAGCAAATCCATCGATGCGCAGCTCCACAAGTCCCAAACCAAGCAAGCCAGTGGTGAAGAACAAACTTCACCAATTGACAAAAGTGAAGGAAAAAAACCTCAAGAGAATCCAGGCTCAGTGGGGCACAACCATTTCTCCTCTGGCTAAACTTCCTGAATCTTTAGGTTTGGTCTTAAAAATGACAGTTTTAACACTTAGCAAATTAGGACTAAAGGCTGATTTATACTTCTGCGTCAAGTGCACGCTTATGCTACGGCGCGGCCTACGTGTAGACGCATAGCCCTCGCTGTCGGCGTCACTAACGCGCACCTCTCCAAAAATGTAACTGCACGTCGCAACGACGCGTAGCGCAAGCTCTGTGATTAGTCTGCTTGGTAGCGCTGACGAGTGTGGCTGGGACTGAGAGCCGTGGGAGCCCGATGGAGCAATTGTTTACAAGTGTAAAGTCTCGTGAAGGAGTCCGGATGGAAAGTTCTGTTTTGGTGGTTACCTTAAGGTCAAAGTTGTTGCACGTCTGCCGATTCCTGCCTCAAAATGAGCAAGTTTGAACCACTTGTACATTAAGGAAGCATTCAGGAAAAACGAAACACCAACGAAGAAACTCAACACAGAAGAACATAAACACCTCACTGCCAACTAGCGTTTTGGAAGTGTTATTGCAGAGCAGCAGAAACGGCATGCAGAAGTATGAATGCACAGCTACGTGCGTTGCATGCACTGTGGGTCACGCCGATCCCTTGACGCAGAAGTATAAACCAGGCTTTAGTGTAGCATTTACTTTTTTGACAGACCAAATAACCAAACTAAGAGGTCTGAACTACAAATGTGAACACACCCTAAATAGTTGTTAAATTTTTGAAGTTAAAACCCACTCTTGATGCTTAATAATATCTCTTTATATTTGCGTTGTTTTTCTCTGGGTGCTCCGGTTGCCCCCACAGTCCAAAGACATGTGGTATAGGTGAATTGGGCAAGCTAAATTGTTCGTAGTGTATGTGTGTGAATGAGTGTGTATGGGTGTTTCTCAGTGATGGGTTACAGCTGGAAGGGCATCCGATGCGTAAAACATATGCTGGATAAGTTGGCGGTTCGTTTCGCTGTGGCGGCTCCAGATTAATAAAGGGACTAAGCCGAAAAGAAAATAAATTAATGAATGGAATTTAGATGTGTGGCAACAAATTCTGAATATGTGCACCATTTATTGTGAACATGGCTTTTGTACTGTATTCTGCTTTGGTCTTGCTTACAGAGGGTTTGGGTATCTATATCTGTCTGAACCTCTGTTTATAATCAAGAAACGATCTGTAAGATAAGAAATTCCATTGATCACTGCATCTTTTGGCTGTTGTGGCGATTGAAAACATTCCTCATTAGTCACTTTCTTCATGAGAAACAAAGATTTGTGTAGTAACCTTGGTTACAGTCTTCAAGTGTCCTCGGTTCTTGTGCCAAACTAGTTTTCGTTTCTGTTGCAGTGACGTTTTGTTGTGGAAATTTGGCTCAGGTTTTAAAGCTAGACCAAGCATCTATTCCTCAGCCCCAGGGATCATGGCCAAAGATGTGAGTATTTTCTGTTGCTCTATTAGATGTCATCTGCTGAGAATAATCATTGAGTTGAAGGGTTATCTTGTTCTCCACAGGCTGGTCTGATTGAGGCCAATGGGGAGTTAAAAGTTTTCATTGATCAGAACTTGAGCCCTGGCAAAGGTAAGAAGAGGCTTTCTAAAGAATAATATTCAAGATCTTGTAAAAATGCTTTGCAAAATCCCAGACACCTGCTTGAGCTTATATGGCACTACATTTAGAAGTTTTCTGTGTGTTTATCCTTGCAGGTGTGCTGTCTTTAGTAACGGTGCATCCACAGGCTTTGACTGTTGGAAAACAGCTGTTGCCTAAAACACTAGGCCCTTCCAACGTGAACATTGCACCACATATGGTGAGTTTGGTCACAAACACTGCATGTAAAGATAATGCAAGTGTTAATCACTCCATTTGTGAATTCAATGTGTTTCTCAGATCTAATTATGTTGTAATAATTGCTATAGATATTGTAGAGAGCTGGGATACTTTGGCATTTTCATCAAGACCTTTTCATTTGTTATGTTCTAAATCTTTTTCTCCGGAGTGCTCTGTGTGCTGCATTAGTACTCTTAAAATAAACACCCATGTTTCGTGACTTACGAGAGAACAGGAAAGAAGCCAAATGAAAAGAATATGGATGGCAACTACAATTGTAATCTGTGATTTGGTGCAACAACATATAAATACTTTGTTTTGGTGCTCTTTCTTACAACATGTCCCAAAGAGATCACAAGGTTGGAGACTAGTTATATAACATGGTTGGAAAGCAGGTGATCTTTTGTGTCTTGTTGAACCCATTTGACCACATAATTGTTTACACTGCAAAAGAACTTTGATTGAAAACCATGCTTACACCTGTATTTGGGATTGTCCATCAGTGATTGGGTCAACAAAAAAGCTTTTTAATGGCTTCACTGGAGCTTATGATGGCCATAACTGTCATTGATGGGATATTGAGCAAACCATTACTGATTTAATTTTCCATCCATTTGAAATAAATCTGCTCTTAAAACTGTCATTAGTCACTCTTACAACTACAGCAAAGCATTAGTTGTTGATTTTATTATGACTGAAATAAACATAAGCAAAATGAGCATGTCACATTTTCATTAGCTTGCACAAAACTCTGACTTTGGGCTCAGGCCCTTAGGCTATTTTATTTTTGAACCCTGAAGATGACTTTTATTTACAACAACTAAGGCTGGCCAGGCATCAGGTTAAAGGTAATGGATAACTGTAAAATTTGCCTCTGCTTAATCACAAATAGCAAATAGGTTTACAAATAGCTAGTCTTAGACACTGCTCTTGTTGTGCGTTATGCTGAACACACACCATCTCTTGAATAAAGAAAGAAAATTACTTTTCTTTGATGGGATCTAACAGTTTTGGTTGACAGATTTCCAAGAATGGTTATGTTTTAGTTTGTTTTACTAATACACATAAAGCAACTCAGAATATCCAATGGAGTGAGGAACATACCATAAACCAGTATGGACATATTTAACATAACATTAACATGATGAATATGCTTATGCATAAATCAACAATTGGAAAAAGTCATTATTGATTAAATAACATAACTAAAAATGAAAATAAAAAGTGGTAACCTAATTTAGGTACTGGCCACTTTTATGAACGAGACAAAACCTGAGGTAGTTCAAAGGTAATTTTGCGAAATACAGAGCAGTCTAGTGTGAGAAATGTTACTCCGTATTCCATCAGCTGCCTAAACCTTTTCAGTTGCGTTTAACATTTCCACTCTACACAAATTGCATTAGAAATCAGAAAGAATATTTTTGTGCTTTATTGGAATAAAATGAATGCATAGCCCTGTATATTCATCTTTTCTGTACTTCCTCATGTATTCAAATGCTAAGATGGACTGTCACTCATTTATGACAAACGTCATACACTAGCTGGTAGGGGTGTGAAACTACACTGTTCTCAGAGTTTGATTATGATTATCATGTCATTTGATTCAACTTGATATCATGATGCAATACGATACATCCCTGCTCCCTCGCCATAGTATGTTACTAGTGAGGGATTTTTCACGTACTGTAGTGAGGCAGATACAAGTAGCCTACTATTGCGTGAAGGCGAGACTCGTGTATCTCCATCACCATAGTATGTCAGAAACCTGTTAGTACATCATAATCGGTTATGGTCTGGTATTAAACTGATACAGGATCTGCATCGCAATGCACTTTGCAAACGATTTTTGACACCCCTACATGTCACGACCACAGCCATATCACCCTGCAGCCGGTTACTCACTGAAGCTAAGCGGTGCTGAGCCTGGTCAGTACCTGGATGGAAGACCACATGGGAAAACTAGGTTGCTGCTGGAAGTGGTGTTGGTGAGGCCAACAGAGGGCGCTCAACTTGTGGGCTCTGTGGGTCCTAATGCCCCAGTATAGTGAAGTGGACTCTATACTTTCAGTGTGCGCCGTCTTTCGGGATCTAGACGGCAAGATGGCGGCGCGTTCAGTTCGCGAAGCCCAGCGTCTCTCCAGTTTCTGCAATTTTGCAGTATTATTCCTGCTCATTTCGGGTCTGTTCGTGCAGAACAGCAGTGCCTTTACATCGTACACCCGACAGGACATCTTGGATATTGGTTTGTGCGTTCCGGACAGTTTTATTAACAATCTTCGACTCATCCCTGAGATCGCCAGAACACCCGGGCCTGAGAGACCTACCCAGCCGGGCGGAAGTGCTCGAAGGCGGCGCAGAGAACGTAAACAAAGACGGGGGAAGCGTGGCGGGCTAAGAGCCAAGCTAAAGCTAACACCACACTGGCTCTCTTTACCCAGCATCTTTCTCGCCAATGTACGGTCACTGGTGAACAAAATGAATGAGATTCGACTGCGCATCAACCACAGCAAAAGATTATGGAACTGTAATGTCATGATTTTCACAGAAACATGGCTAAACAGCGGGATACCAGACAACGCTATATCGCTAACGGAGCATCAAACATTCCAAGCAGACAGAACGGCGGATGACTCCGGTAAGACCAGAGGCGGAGGATTATGCATTTATAGTAACAAAGCTTGGTGCACAAACTCTGTCGTCGTTGGGAGACATTGCTCTGTTAACCTGGAATTTCTAATGGTTAAATGTAGACCGTTTTATCTGCCACTGGAGTTCACCTCCACCATAATAACTGCTGCTTATATCCCTCCCGAACGCTGATGCCAAGCTTGCTATGAATGAACTTCATGCAGCCATCAGCAAACAACAGACTGCTCACCCGGAGGCTGCTTTTATTGTAGCGGGGGATTTTAATCACTCAAACTTAAAGACAGTGCTCCCCAAATTCCATCAAAACATTTTCTGCCACACAAGGGGAAACAAAACTTTAGACCAAGTTTACACAAACATGGCTGAAGCATACGCTGTGACCCCCCCCCCCCACTTGGGTCAATCAGATCACCTTTGTTTGTTTCTCACCCCCAAGTACTCACCCCTCGTCAACCGTGTGAAGCCATCAGTAAGGACCATCAAAGTGTGGCCAGCGGGGGTGGACTCCACACTCCAGGACAGGTTTGAACACACAGACTGGAGTATGTTTGCTTCCCAGGCCACATGTGGCTCTCACACAGACATTGACAGTTACACTTCCTCTGTTCTGGAATATATCAACACCACCATAGACAGTGTTACAACCCAGAAACAGATCACAACATACCCAAATCAAAAGCCATGGATGAACAAGGAGGTGCGCCTCCTGCTGAAGGCACGCAACACTGCCTTCAGATCAGGGGATGCACAGGCCTACAGCACTTCCAGGGCTAATCTGAAGAGGGGCATCAAAAAGGCCAAGCACTGCTACAAGCTAAAGCTAGAGGAGCACTTTTCCAACTTTGATCCTCGGCGCATGTGGCAGGGCATCCAGGCCATCAGCAACTACAAACCCAGCCAGTCCACAGCCACAAATGTCTCCTTCCTGAACAAGCTAAATGACTTTTATGCCCGCTTTGAAAGAGACAATACAGAACCCTACACCAGGAACACTACCTCAACCGACCACTCATTTATCACACTCACCTCATCAGAAGTCTACACCGCACTGAGTCGGATCAATGTGCGTAAGGCTGCTGGACCAGACGGTATCCCTGGGCGCGTCCTCAAAGCATGTGCAGAACAGCTCACTGGGGTATTCACAGACATTTTCAACCTGTCACTTAACCTAGCAACTGTGCCAACATGCTTTAAAACCACCTCTATTGTGCCAGTGCCCAAACACTCCAGCCCAACATGCCTGAATGACTACCGCCCTGTAGCACTCACACCCATTATCATGAAGTGCTTCGAGCGGTTGGTCCTGGCACATCTGAAAGACTCTCTGCCATCCACACTGGACCCACATCAGTTTGCCTACCGTGGCAACAGGAGCACAGAAGATGCCGTCTCCATAGCACTGCACTCTGTCCTCACACACCTGGACAATAAAAACACTTATGCACGAAGGCTGTTTGTTGACTTCAGCTCAGCATTCAACACTGTCATACCCTCTAAGTTACTGATCAAACTCAGAGACCTGGATATCAACGCGTCTCTCTGCAACTGGGTTATGGACTTTCTGACTAACAGACCTCAGAATGTTAGATCAGGCCACATCTGCTCCACCACCGTCACACTCAACACTGGTGTACCACAGGGCTGCGTGCTGAGCCCCTTCCTCTACTCCCTTTTTACCATCGACTGTAGGCCTGTGAACAGATCCAACACCATCATCAAATTTGCAGATGACACCACAGTGATTGGTCTAATCAGCAATAATGATGAGACTGCCTATAGGGAGGAGATACATGGACATCTGGCCACTTGGTGCACCGACAATAATCTGCTCCTTAACACCAGCAAGACCAAGGAGCTCATTGTGGACTTCAGGAAGGGACGAACAGGCTCACATGATCCCATCCACATTAATGGGATGGCCGTTGAGCCTGTCTCATCCTTCAAGTTCCTGGGGACCCACATCTCTAAGGACCTTTCCTGGACCACCAACACCTCCAGCCTGGTCAAGAAGGCTCATCAGCATTCTTCTTGAGGCAACTTAAGAAGAACCAGCTTTCATCAGCCGTACTGGTGAACTTCTACCGCTGCACAATAGAAAGCATCCTGACCAACTGCGTCACAGTCTGGTATGGAAGCTGCTCTGTTGCTGAGCGTAAGGCACTGCAGCGGGTGGTGAAAACTGCCCAACGCATCACAGGGACTACACTGCCAGCCATTGAGGACATCCAGAAGAAACACTGTCTGCGCAGAGCACGCAGTATTCTTAAGGACACCTCTCACCCTGCTCACAGACTGTTTTCTCTCCTGCCTTCCAGCAGGCGCTTCAGGCTCCCCCGGACAAAAACCAGCAGACTGAGGAACGGCTTTTTCCCCAGAGCTGTCTCCCTTTTGAACTCTGCCCCTCACTGACTCGTTTACCCCCCCAATACACCCCCCCACACTCCTCTAACTTATACTCCTCACAATCACTGCACTATTTAACATTTGCACATTTAAAGTTTGCACATATTCATTGCACTGATTCATTTATCTGAACTGTACATACCCACTGCACATGGACATTTGTAATTGTTTATCTATCTGCACACTTCTGCTATTAATAGCATCCTGTACATATATTCATTTATTGTAAATCTATTCATAGCTAATACAACCTGTATATAATGTTCATAGTACATCCATCTGTAAATATTACCATAATTTTTCCATAATTGCACTTTATAACTTATACCTGTATCCTGCACTTGCTGCTATTGCACTGCTGGTTAGACCGAAACTGCATTTCGTTGCCTTGTACTTGTACATGTGTAATGACTATAAAGTTGAATCTAATCTAATCTTTCGGATGAGACGTTAAACTGAGGTCCTGACTCAATGTGGTTATTAAAAATCAGATGGCACTTTTTGTAAAGAGTGGGGACGTATCCCCAGTGTCCTGGCCAAATTCCCTACATTGTGCCTTACCCATCATTGGCTTGTAATCATTCCAAAACACAGAATTGGCTATCGCTGTCTCTCCACTTCACCAATAGCTGGTGTCTGGTGAGCACACTATTGCCGTTTTCCTGTGGCTGCCGTCACATCCAAATGGATGCTGCACACTGGTGGTGGTGTGGAGAGACCCCCCCCCCTCATGATTGTGTAGCGCTTTCGGTGTATGGCCATACACAATAAATGTGCTATACAAGTACACATTACATTACATGACTAAAGTGAAAATTTGTATTTGTTTCATTTTGGACATTATAAACTAAGTTAAATATAAACTAACACAATTCTTACTCTTGAAATGGAGGCGTGTGCGGATTGAATTCAAGTCTGGACTCCGTCTACTGTCTGAGGGACTGTTTTTACATTTTGATATTAAGATTGGTTAATCAAATCAGAAGTAGATAGTCACCTTGCCATATACAACTGGTTATGATTAGACTGTCCAATTTTGACCACTTAACTCCCATAATAATAAAAAATTAAATGAACTCATTTATAAGAGGAATTATTGGCATCTACAACAGACTCTTGCTGTTTAGCCACCTGCATATTCACAGCTGCTATGCTGTTAATTTCCGGCCATATGTCATTGAGAATAAGTAGAATGTCATTTATATGTAATCATGAAAAAGAAACCCATTCGCCTGCACTCCATCCATGGTCATAAACACTCAATTTTTATTAAAATACATTGTATCACCTGTTTTACACAACATCCATAAGGATTAATTCAAGGATTTGATGGCAGGAAGACCATTAGCTGGCATAATGCAAATACGTTTTAAACATGCTCTTTGCACCGGAAATAAGACATGGATTACTGATTACAATAATTAAGTTTCAATTTCATTTACTGTGATCTTTGGCCTTTGCACACATGAAATATAATACCTGCAGAAGCATAATAAACGCACTTGAAACAAAGTGTTAACATTTGTAAACATCAACTTAATATAAGATAGTTCCATATCCAATATTATTTATTCTTTTTTTGTTGTAGTTTCAACCTGATTGTCTCTGTCGCAGGTTATTAGCACACCTCAGAGGCCCAGCGGCTCCAATGTGATCCTAATGAACAGCCCACACACACCAAGCTCTCAGTTTATCACCCAGAGTCAACCGTCAGAAGCCTCTCCTTGGTCTTCAGGGTAAGTCATATCTCAGCTGGTTATTGTATTACCTTCAGTGGAACCAGGTGTTTTTTCTGAATGATTTGGAGTTTCCTGTTCTCAATCTGCATTTGAATACTGGAGGAGAAATCAGTAACATTAATAATGATATTTATATATTATATTTCCATTTCACTTTGCATTTGAAACCATAAATGTGACCCTGGACTACAAAACTTACAATAGCTTAATGCATTGTATGAGTCAATATGATTTCATATTGAGATAAAATGATATCATATTTCATGAAAATCGTTTTAGGGTTGTTTATTTGGGGAAAATATGTAATTGCAATTAAAAAAAAATTTTTTACACTGATACTGCGTTTTTTTTTTTTTTTTTTAATTTGGATTTTAATTTTGTAGTCAAGCTTTACATCAATATTCTGTATCGTAGCTTCTTACTGCTAAAATGCAGTGAGTGTTCGTTAAAAAAATGGAACCGAAAAGATATTAACTACCTCAAACTTCTATTCAAATATGTTGATAAATATTCAGAAATTAAACACAAATTTTTAGTAGTGAGTTATGACGTTAGTTATCTCCTGATGCCTTTGTGATGTTTCTTCATATGGTGTAACAGCTGCAAACAACTCTGAAATTGTACTTTGCTGTTGGTAGCTACTAGATTGAGTGTCACTAGCAATATGTTTAGTTGACTTTTAGCAAGACACTCATAGCCACCTGTGGTGCTTTTTTAGGTGCTGGTTGTATTTCCTTGTGCTATGGCAACAATTCTGTGGCAGATCTAACAAATTACCTGTTTTTATTTGGTGTCTGTGATTTTGAAACCAAAATATTCCCATATTACCGATTTAAATTTGTCTATTAATGCTTCTGAAGCGGCGGATGGCGTCATCCCACTTGTCCGCGCTTTCCTGTTTGTTTGTTTTATTGTGGGCTTTCCGTATAGTTCGGTTGTGCAATTCTGATTGGTCAGAACAAAAGTGTGCTCACTCAATTGGCTAGTAAGACTGTCACACACAGAAGGCAGTCTTGCATTTGCTCTGGGTGGGGGAAATTATATAATACAAATATATTACATATTGCAGCCTCTTGTAAATAGCTTATTGCAACGTTTCAAATCATGATTCGATTTTGATTAATCGCATAGCCCTAAGTTTTTTTTTTAATTTAACCCGCCTGTCGTGTTCACATCCTGCCCCTTACTTTAGTGTTCCCGGTCAAAATTGACCGGTCTGTTTTAACTGATCTTATATTAGTAAAGAAATCATTTTTCTCCACCAAATTTTTATTCAACATTCTTTAGCTGTGAACAATGTCTCAAAGTAGGGTTTAACATAAATTTACAGAAGTAGACCCAAAATAACTGCAATGAAAAAAAAAATAGGAGCTGAAAATATATTACAAAATGAACAATAGATGACAGAAATCAAAATACTTTGTTTCAATTCAAATAGACAGCTCGCTGAAATAACTATCACAGGGTCTGACCAAAGAAATTGAAATTTTAATCCAACTGAATGATTTATCAACCAGCAAAGCACAAACAATATGCTATCCTTTCCTGTGTTCTGAGTGATCAAATTTTCAGTCTTTCTGGTGTACTAATATAGGGAATAATGACTGAGGGTATATACGGTGAGCATGGACACAGAACTAGCACTAGTTATACTTTGGTTATTTTTGAGCGAGATAATAACAGTGTAATATAATAAAATAATTGCTGCTAAGCTAAAAGTACTCCTGCTAGACTCAGACTGAACAGAGATTGGCAGAAAGAAAGGGAACAAGATTCCTTTTCTGTGCTTTCCAGAGAGAGAGAAATAAATAAATAAACAAAAAAAATAAAATGAGAAAAAAAAGAAAGATAGACACACATTGATGGATTCACATTACAGACACCTAGTCTGTATGAAGATGTGGTATACTGTTGTATCAGGAAGTTGATTCACGTTGGAGGATCCAACGCTATCTCCCTGCAATTCATAACTTATTGATTCAGTGGCTAATCTGTATGAATTTGTATGATCTCATTATACAATTTTGTACAATTTGCTTATCCCCTATGACGATGACGGTTTAGGGGTGGGGTTTTGTGCCACGGCTATTTTCAAAAATCTTACAATTTTGTACGACTGAACTCTTATAAATTAGTCACTAAACTGACATTTTTTAAAAAAGTTATGTTTCCTTGTGAGATCAGACTGGAGAATCAGCAGATAAGTGCGTAAAAGAGATGTGTACCTGCAAAAGACATTGTTCAGTCTGTAATGAGTGAGTGAGTTGGGGTAGTGTGTGTGGGGATGTTTTCTGTCTAATAAATGAATGTAGCCTGGATACCTATTCATTTCCTTTGGCGGTCACTTTTGACGGGGAACACCACAGGTGTAACAAGGTTGATTAAAACACTCAAAATTCAATGAAAGAGTCACTTTTATATGTTCAAGTGCATAGTATGGAGAATATCATAAGGCCTTGAGGCAATCAGAGGCAATCAGTAAAACACAATATTTATGAGTGATTTAAGTTGTAAATCGGTCAGATTTGACCCAAACACGACAGGAAGGTTAATGAATTTCTTACTGTAAATATATCAAATGCAAAATTGAGTTCAGTAAAAACAGATTTTTGTCACAGTATTGATTTTCTTAGAACTCTTGGTTTTCATAATTTCAAATAGTTGTATCTCAGCGAAATATTGCCCTATCCCAACTTACAAAAACATCAATGGAAAGCAATTTTTAGACAAATTACTTGCGATGTTTAAAAATTAAATAATTGACACTTATGACTGGTTTTGTGATCTGGTGACAGTTTGTTTATATGTGGATTACCACTAAATTTAATATTGATTTTGCTAATAGTCTAATTATTACACACTTTAATATCATTTGTTCAACCAGAACATTTTTACTTCACATTGTACATTGTATAAGTACATTGGAAAGTTTTAAATAAACTCTTGCTATGCTCTCTTTTCTCTATCAGCACTTATAATGTTAAATCTCAATAATTGGATGTTGATTTTCTTGTCTTTTAGAAAAAGGGGTAAGAAGGGGGAGAAGAATGGGAAAGGCCTCAGACATTTCTCCATGAAGGTTTGCGAGAAGGTCCAGCGGAAGGGTGTCACAACCTACAACGAGGTTGCTGATGAGCTTGTGGCCGAGTTCAGCTCTGGTGATAATCATATTTCTCCTAATGATGCGGTGAGCCTTTTCCTGCGGCCAGACATTGATCCAGAGCTTTGCTTGTTGAGTGCAGAAGTGAAGCTTTTAAAACCAATTAAAGACTTGCTTCTCAACATATATTGCATGATGAATAGACCAACGCTTTTGGTTTCTGCTCTTTTCAGCATGTGTATGACCAGAAGAACATTCGACGGCGTGTGTACGATGCTCTCAATGTGCTGATGGCCATGAACATCATCTCCAAAGAGAAAAAGGAGATCAAATGGATTGGTCTGCCCACAAACTCTGCTCAGGAGTGCCAGAACCTGGAGGTGGGTGTACTAGTACTTTATTCCACTGAAGTTTTTGTCCCTTCCTGTTAGACAATTAGAGAAATTACAGGCAATTAGAGCTTAAACTAATTGTACTTAAACTGAATGTTTTTTTTAAAGGTGGAGAGACAAAGACGTTTGGAGAGAATCAAACAAAAACAGTCACAACTTCAAGAACTTATATTACAGGTCAGAAATTAGTCTTTTATTTTAGGAGAGTTATTTTATATTAATGAGCTTGAGAGTAACACGCTGTTTTTATTTGCAGCAAATTGCTTTCAAGAACCTTGTACAGAGAAACCGCCAGAGAGAACAACAAACAAAAAGGCCCCCACCCGCCAACTCAGTCATTCACCTGCCATTTATAATCGTCAACACCAGCAAGAAAACAGTCATTGACTGCAGCATTTCCAATGACAAGTATGACATCAAGTCAAGCCATGTAGTTTGTTGGTGGATAAGGGTGTGGGATATTGGGAAGAATATATGTCTTGATGTTTGTTTATTATTTTGACTAAACTTTTTATGCTTGTTTTTGGCCTGTCATGTATAAATGAAAATGATACTAAAACTGTCAATAGGTGGAGTGCAGACAGTTAGTTTGATGCATTTCTAGTCTACAGCATAGGTCTCAAACTCGATTCCTGGAGGGCTGCAGCTCTGCACAGTTTTGTTCCAACCCTATTCAAACACAGCTGATCTAACTAATCAAGATGTTCAAGACTACTAAAGTCTAAGCAGGTGTGAGTTTGAGGTAAACTATGCAGAGCTGCGGCCCTCCAGGAATTGAGTTTTAAGACCATTGGTCTACAGACTGCATCCATTATTACATACTTTGCTGCTATATAGTTTTGATGTACAGTTTTGTCCAAATTCACAGTACTCCGCAAACTGCTACTGATTGACCTACTACTTCTGGGGACATTTTAAAGTGTGTATCTGATGCTTTACTATACCAAGAATGCAGATTTATGAATTGGATAAAAACAGCACATATGATGCTTATTGTTCAAATTTCATTCAAATGTTAATTGTGTGTACTATTCATACCACATAAATTCATATTATATTGACCTTATTCTTTAATGCGGAAGTGCGCTTGTTTTTGCGATGTGTTTAAGAACCGATTCAATTACCTATGAAAGAAAGTACTGGGAATAATAAAGAAAGCAGAAAATGGTCAAACTACTTGCTCTACAAACAAGTGTTTGCATGAATGTACAGACAAAATTGAGTAATATAATAAGGAAATATCAGTTTGCAACTTCAAGCAGCATAATGAGCTGTTTTTAACGTCTGAAAGTGAATGGAAGTTAATGAGACGGGAAGTATCAAGCCAAAATTATTCAAATGGTTGCACCCGCTCGTACACATAGAATATGGTGAATAGAACATAGCTTTTTAGCAGTCGTAAAGTTAAATTTATATGTATAAAAAGCTCACAAAAACAACAATACTGTATTCTGAAATGTAACCCACTCAATGATGATAATTATTATTTAAAAAAAAAAGTATAGTCTTGGGGATCATTTGAATTTGGTCTCTTTCATCCCTGATTCTTGCTGATTCCCAGTTTGAGGCGAATTAACTTCAAGCTGTCATGCACTCAATTAAGCAGCATGACACAAGTGAAACTTGTGCATGAAGTTTAGTGCAGCGTTACTGGTGCAGTTTCTGTATGCTGCATAGCTCAATGTAGATCAAAGGTGAAAGGTTTGCTGGTACTGTTAACTAGCCAATGTTTTTACCCTTTAAGTGGTTCTAAACCTTTATAAACTTATTTATTCTGTTGAACATGAAGATATTTTGAAGAAAGCTGAAGTCAATAGTTGCAGGATGGCAGCTTTCTTTAAAACATCTTTGTGTCAGTAGTTACAGGTTTACAACTTCAGAATATTTTTGGATGAACTATCTCTAAAGCTCATAATAGGCTGTGTGAAATATAGAAGACTACAAGAAATTGTGTCAGAATGGATGTATGAATCCGTGGTCAAGTGCTTATATTTCATTGAAATGCATCCTTTATCTCTATTTCTCCCACACTAGTGATTAAATAACATGTTGGGTCCTGACAGATCACAAAGTAAAAAAGTATTGTGCGTATATGAATCAATCAGTCGAGTGCTATCCTCAAGTATTCTATTCCAGAATTCGAGGCAATTTATGCGAACGGTATCACAGTTTTTTTTTTAAATTTAAAACAGATTACAAGGCCATTCTAATTTTATTTTAACACTTTTCCGGCTTTATGAAGACTTTAGATCCAACTTTTTCCAAGTTAGCAACATTCTATATCATCAGCTCCTGATTAAAACAACAGTTATGATTGTAGATTATAAATATTGCACATTCTTATCTGTGGGAGGAATTAAATCTTAAAGATCTTAACTTCATGCACTTCACTCATTGCTTCCTTTTGTGGTCAGGTTTGAGTACCTCTTCAACTTTGATAGCATGTTTGAGATTCACGATGACATCGAGGTATTGAAGCGCATGGGCATGGCTTGTGGTCTTGAGGTGGGCAAGTGCTCTGCTGAAGACCTGAAAACTGCTAGGAGCTTGGTGCCCAGAGCCCTGGAGCCTTATGTCACAGGTGAGTGCCACTGGTCACCACATCGGAGGATATTATGTCTGATGCAAAAGTTTAGTTACCGCAGAGATCAAATATTTCAATTAATGGTGACTTCTACATGCAGAAATGGCACAGGGGCCTATCAGTAATGTCTACATGACGGGGGCTTCGTCTGCAAATGGAGGTGGCCGCTATCATGTAGGAGGGTGAGTTTCTTTTGTACATTCTTCCCTTGTCCGTTATTAAAATAGATGAAGTTGAAGAAAATATAGCTATTTAAATCATATTAGAGTAGGCCTGTTACGATATATATTTTCTGTTGTGTGATGTATTGCACCAAAACATCGCGATAAACAAAATTGTTGTCAATTTAAAACCATTTTATGGCATTGTATAATTAAAGAATGACAATATAACAGCATCATTATGCAATTACACTCTTCCACAGAACACATAATAGTTTATTCTTAAGAATCATTCATTTAATTATAGTCATTTTTAAAAATTAGGCACTGGAATGTGAAAACATATATTCTAAACAAACAAATAAATAAATAATAATAATAAATGTTAACAATAAAAGTGCAAGGTAAGAAGTAACGGAGGCTGTGATATCTGCTACCAGATCTATTTTCAGTTGTCAGGCACCCACATGAAAATATACTATAGTAATTTATAGTAAATACTATAGTGTTTAACCATACTGACACCTCCAATAGAAAGGTTGCGCTAAAATGTTGCTAGAATAGTTTATGTATGGGCAATACATATTGTATCACCAAAAATGATTGAGGTCAAGTCCATGTGTTTTGCAATAAGATAATATCGATTATTGTGACAGCCCTATATTGGACTGCTATTTCCCAACCACACACTACCTTTTAAAAGTAATGGTCAGTATTATTGTGTTTTTTATAGATAGTATTTTTTCAGAAATTTAGATTTCTGTTTTAAAAGACAGCTGTGTTCCTCAGAAGTTCTGTTGAGCATGTGAACACAATGGCCAATCAGCAGTGTTTAAGAACAAGCTCAAATGTTATCGCAAAATTAAATTTAAACATTTCAGTACCAAATTTGATACTTTTGATAACCCTAAATCCAGCCCACTTTAAGTGGTGCTAAACTGCAGTGGAAATGCAAATACAAGCCATCCTCAACTGTATTCTACCACAGTGGGGGAAAAAGGGCTTTAGAATGTTCTCTGAAAGAAGAGGATTGCTGGAGAAACTGATGAAAATTCAGATGTGTCATCACAGGAATAGACTGCATTTTAAAATATATTAAAATAGGAAGTAGTTAATATAAACTTTATTTAATTTCATCAAATTGCTGTTTTTAGTGTATTTTTTTGTTAAATAAATGCAACCTTAATGTGATGAGTAAAAACTTTTAAATTCTTAACAATCCCCAAATATATAAAGAAAGGATATTGTAATAGCAGCTTGAATATGTTTGTAATGCTGCGTTCACACCAGATGATAAAATCGATTTACATAGACGCAAAAGACATCCTGTGCGAATGACGCGGCGCGAATTACGCAGCACGAGTTGAGTGTTTTGTGCATTTGACAAGCATATCGTGATAGTAGGAAAATCTGAACTTGAGCAAATATTCGCACTGCGTTAACCAATCAGGAGCTTTCTCTTGTAGGGGCTTGATTATGACATAGTGCCTGCTGTTGATGTTCCGATGGGAAAACCCCTTACCAACATCAGACAGCAGTTCATCAAACTGGGTTCGGCTCATTCTGAAGTACCGCTAAAAGGCCTCCATCATTCAGGGATAGTTTCTGCAGGAGTTGAACTCGCACAGCTGGGTGCACCTCTGAAAGGATCTAGTGCACTAAGACACGGCGCCGAATGAATCAGCCTTCCTAAAGCACAGCCACTATCGCAATTAAAATCCATGTTAGCCATTTAGCAGCAAAGCTAAAGTCACCGGGCAGACAAAAGCCCTTTTCATGATGCGAATCCGCGTCTATTGTGAAGTAAACTTGACGCGTGAATAAAGCGAGTAAACTCAAAATGTTGGCATGATTTATTCCTGCATACTGCATCTGGTGTGAACACAGCATAACAAAGCAATTTGGGACTTCAGTCAATTAAATTCAGCCCATCTATATTTATATAGTGCTTTAGAGTATATTAATTTAAAGCAAGCTGGAATCCAGATATAAGCATAACAATTTCAAAAAAATTTAGTTTTCCTGTGTTGTTGTTGTTGTTGTTATATATTTTTTTCTTTTCTCTGACCTAAATTCACTAAAGAAACAAACCTGAGTAGTTTTTCATATCACAGGAGCCACACTTATATTTTTTTTTAAATCACGTTTGACCAATGGTAGTTCAAAGTTTCCCACCCAAAGTTAACTTTTCAGGAAAAATTCTCTGAAAATTCAGAAAATTTAATTTGACATCACATTATTTAGCTTGAAGTATATCTGGACCTTTAATTAATTGAATACTGTTTGACTTTCATCTACTTCATTGACAGTGACAGTGGGGCGGACGCTACAATGGCCTCTAGTTCAAATGACTCTCACTACAGCGGCTCTCGGGTGGAGACCCCCATCTCTTACATGGGCGAGGACGATGACGACGACGATGAGTTTGATGAAAACGACGACGAGGACTAAAAGCTCAGTCCTCCATCAAACCTGTCCCATCGTGCACAAGTTCTTCCAGCTGCCATGTTTGAGGATTGATCAACCACATCGTTCTTTTAACTCTTCTGCAACTCACTGTTTCTCTCACTCTCTGTCTGAGAAGGGCATTGAAGAATACGGGCTTTATCAGGATGAGTTGTTTTCATCCTCGTCTTTCTGAGCTCAGGACAAGCACATCATCATAGGCAGTGTGCTTTGCCTGCTGGGAATTCTAGTTTTCAGCTGAAGGACTTTGCTGAAGTTTAGAGGTGTCACTTTGTTCTCTGTCGCAGCGTTTCCTCCTGGATGTTATTCGCTCTGATCCGTGTGACCCTCCGAATGAAAACCAACCCTTCTTGCGTACGGCCTCGCGTGCTGTTGGAAAATGTTGTGTGATCTCTGTGTGAAGTAGTTCTCTTGTTTTGTTTTTTTGAATGATCTTTTTTCCCCTGAACATGCTGGCTTGATTTGCGTTCTGATGATTCGGAGACTAATGAATCAAAGAATGTTTTAAAGCTGGCTGCTATTTTTGCCCCATGGAGGGCAGGTCTTTGGATGTGTGGACTTTTTTTCATATGCTGACCTGATGTTTTCTTGCAGGCTCTTTTTGTAGAATCTCCTCCTGTGTGTGTTCGGCTCCTTGGCATTCTGCAGAGCTCTACTTTTTTTTGGAGGACTCTGAGAAGTCAGTCTATTTGTTTGTTTGTTTCGATTGTTCTTTCTTTCAGAGCTTCATAGGCCAATCTGTCCTAGAGACACTGGAGGACAACGGAGAAACTTCAGTACCTTAAAGCAGTTATAGGAATATAAAAATGCTTTGTTTCTTAACCACATGATATCAAGATTTGTTTCTAGTGTCCTCTCTCTGCGTCAGTTATACCTTGAAGCGTGTAAGGTTAATGTTGTGTATTAAAAAAAGAGATATGGGCTTTAGGTCTCTCTGGACTTCCCTTCGAAATTTTCCTTTTAAAAAGAAAAGAAACTGAATCCTTGTACTGACTCCTCAAAGTAACTCTTCTGTAATCTAATATAAGTTTCAAATTTAAATATAAAGAATGTTTTAAGAATTCAAACTCATTGTGTTTATTTGCGACACTAATGTAATACTACTAATTTCAATAAACTTTATTTTATATATGTGCCTGGTGTGACTAGATTTGCATTCAGGCAGCTTACCTTTAAAATGTATTTTATATTGTGTTTTTTTTTTTTTTTTTTACACTGAGTAAATAAAGTTTCCGCACAGCATAAACATTTAAGTGATCGTTGAGACGGTAAATAAAATGGTGGGGGGGAAAAAGAAATTCCCTGCCAATAAAAAATTCTGTTATTCTAATAGGAAGTGTGTTGGTTTAAATGAAGACGTTTTGATTTGGTATTTTGTTTAAAACTTGTATGTTAAAGCCAGTAAATCCTAATGAAATGTGTCAACACACTAGAAAAAAAAGCATCAAATTGTACTGGCTTTATCAAATTTTAATCTTTAACATTTTTTGGTTTAATGTTTTACTGGTAATTTAGTGGAAACCATAAGAAAAGAGCTACTGTTGTTTTGGTGTGGTTTTTTCAGGTGGGATGGGGGAATGTTAAAAATTTCTTTTAAATTTTTTGTTATAATAAATAGGGCTGAACTAAAATACAGATTTATCTGTTTTAATCGACTCATATTTCTGAACAGATGTTGTACATATAAAATATGTAGTAGATATAAACAAGTATGACAGAATGTGCAATTCACCTGATTTGAACCCCTTTACTGTGCTCCTTTCTCATTTTTATTTATGCACTGTGCTAAAACCGTAACCAAAACTGCTTGTTCAAAGAGTGATGCCTCGAACGCTTGCTTGTTTTAAAGTTGTTTGAAAAACAGTAAGCTGGAAACTCTAACATGGCATGTTAGCTATTTTTGTGATCGTTTCATTAAACGAATCTACATTAGAGCCACAGCCATATCACCCTGCAGCCCAAGACTGGTTACTCACTGAAGCTAAACAGTCCTGAGCCTGGTTAGTACCTGGATTGGAGACCACATGGGAAAACTAGGTTTCTGTAGTAAGTGGTGTTAGTGAGGCCAGCAGGAGGCGCTCAACCTGCGTTCTGTGTGAGTCCTAATGCCCCAGTAAAAAGTGAAGGCGACACTACACTGTCAGTGGGTGCGGTCTTTCGGATGAGACGTTAAACCGAGGTCCTGACTCTGGTTGTTAAAAATCCCATGACATTTTTTGTAAAGTGTAGGGGTGTAACCCTGGTGTCCTGGCAAAATTCCCTCTCATGGCTAAATACCCATCATGGCTTCCCAATCATCCCGAATTGGCTTTATCACTGTCTCTCCAGTCCCCCTACAGCTGGTGTGTGGTGAGCGCACTGGCGCTGTTGACCTGTGGCTGCCGTCACATCATCCAAGGGAATGCTGCACACTGGTGGCGGTGTGGAGAGACCCCCCCTCATGATTGTGAAATGCTTTGGGTGTATAGCCATATACGATAAATGCGCTATATAAATACACATTACATTTGTTGAAATATGCCTTGATTATAAAAATTTGGTTCTGGTTATAGGCTATGGTACAGTCCAAAAGATTGAGATTGGTAAGTTTTAATAATTTATTTAAGTTTTTTTGAAAGGTGTCTTGTGTTCCTGCATTTAATCGATCAAATGGTAGAAAATACCATAGAACAGTGTGTGAGAGTGAGTGTGTGCGAGATCGTGTTTGTGATTTTCACAGTAGTGTCAAGTTAGAAAGATTGGGCTTTTTCTCATAATTGTTGCAAAAAATATTTTAATGAAAATAAGAAAATACTGCAAACATTTAAGAAATTCAAAAACAAACTTTCCTATGTCTAAGTTCGACTAAGTGACAATAACAAAAATACAAAAGACATTATTAAATTTAACAATATAACACAGGTATTTTTTAGTCAGATGTTGGTTTTAATGATCAAGAAATTAAACTTGATATTCCCATTTTTGTGCTCCTGTTTTGTTCCATTGCGCTCAGCCGTTATTGCATGTGAGTTTGCAGATGGCCAAGAGGTGGAGTGCTTTCCCGCCAGTGCTGAGTTGCTGGATTCAGGTAATGTGCGATCATATATAATGTCATTTATAATTCTTGCTATGCGTCCTGTTAATCTTTTTTCTCTCTTTTCATTTGGACTCACTTCTTTGCAGTGGCCTGATAGATTCTTACCTCCTCTTGAGGGATCTCCTCCAGCAAAGTGACGTTAAAAACATTTTTGAAGTTTTCAATGAAACGCAAGTCAGAAGGGAATCGTACCTGTTTGGAAAGAAACAACAAACAAAACAGCACTTGTAAGTTTACTTCAGACCTCATAAAGTTAACACGTTTGCTTAGGGTTATAGTTCACCTAAAATGTCAATTTACACCCTCAAGTGGTTCCAAACCGTAGTTTTTTTTTCACTGTTTAACACAAAAGATATTTTGAAGAATTTTGGACATATAACATAACAATTGACTTCTGTAGTAGGAAAAACAAACTACCAAGGAATGATTACTGGGTTAGTTTCCAATGTTTTTTTTTTAAATATATCTTTTTATTTTGTGTATATGTTTAACAAAAGAAAGAAATGACAGAATTTTCAGTTCAAATTCAAGGTTAAATGGGTAAAATCTAAAGCCTGACCTTATTCGCCCACAGTAGTGTGGTTTCTGGCCTGCAGAAGTGCTGCATGCTAATTAATAGATCCTCCAGAAAGTTGTGATGATACACCACATCAGCACACAACACGTAGTCATAATGGTAGATGGAGTTGGGGAAGTTACGTTTCACATCTGGACCCCAGACCAGAGCCGCCACCTGAGGGGTGTACCTGCAGCGGCCCCGGGTGTTGCGGGACAGGTTAAAGTTCAGATTTGGCAGGACATCTGGCAGATCTGTTGCTGTGACCCAGGCACCTTGATGTGGAAAAGATGAAGACTTATATAACTTAACATACTCCTACCTTGTTGTTTGCAGAAAACAAATTGTATGGATTTCCTACCCAGTAAACTTGCCACTATGGACACCAGTCCTGTTCCTGCTCCAAGTTCCAGCACTGCTTTATCCAGAAGATCCACCTGATCTCGTTGTTTCTCCAAATATCGACAGAGAGCCACTGCCTGTGTAGAATTATACATGCAGTTTGTGCAAACACCAAGGTAAGGGCTTTTTTAGAAGGGCACATCAATAATAAAGTATGCTCTTGCGTATGCATCACTTTCAAATGTTTTCAGAACGTTTGTTCTAAATACTGACATATTGTAGCTGGCTCATGTCATGTGAATTAGAACATAGACAGAAGACAAAATCAACTCAAAACTAAAATGTTTAATGTTATGTGCTACTTTTCCTGAACAATAATCTAATGTTACAATGGCAAAATATACAGTAGTCAACATTTGAAGTGGTTCAAACTTTTCAAAAACACCCATTCTTGTCCTAGGACAATTTTTGATTCACATCAAGTGTTGACCCCTATTTCTTGAGAGCACCGTGAGGAAGTCGGACAGTTTGTTTAACGAAATACTTCTAAAAACATTTTAAAAAATAAATAAAAATTCCATCAGTTTTTTTATTCTATTTTGGTGAGATGTTCAGTGACTGGACAAATTCAGCACATGACCTATTTATTTACATAAACACTGCTTTGCATATCTTCATTTTACCAACTCTAGCCTAGCACCAACTGTTAAGCACAGTGTGACAGCCATAGAGTGTTTTCGCAATATATCAGCCATATTGGAGAGCAGAACTTAAACAAGGCTATTGAAATGACTGAAACTCCCATATTATTGTTATTATTGCTGCTGAAAATGATCAGTTATTGCCTAGTCTTGGGTTGTTTTTTTTGATTGGACAAAAAAGAAACATTTAAAGTTAATATACATGTAAACAAAATAAAAAGGATAATCAAGCAGAGGAGAGAAGAACTATTAAGGAATGAATCGTGTTTGTTGGCAAACTGAACCCGTTTTAGAAGAATCTTGAGAATATACATGTTTGTTCTTGTCATTATCATTCAAGTAGGTGAAATAGTAAACTAATATTTTATTTAAAACTGCTCATACATGTGCATTTTCTTTTACCATCTATTAAATTCGGTTAGTCAAAAATGTTGACCCTTTCCTGCTGGCTAAGTCTCTCTTTATATAATTTAGCAGCTTCCACATGGTTTAAATAGGCAGAACAATATATTCAGTATTATAGTAACATCCGAGTATCTGCAGCATGGCGGGGCATTCGGTTAACTGATGAAATGTTGACCTAGATGCAAACCCTCAATAATATGGGTTCTTACCCCTGGCCAGATGACGGCACCAAAAGAGTCGAGGGATTCTCGGATGCTGATCTCCTGCCCAGTAAATAAAAAGGTCTCATTGCCTAGGGAATAGAAGACACTGGGCTCCCAGGCATTACGTCTGTTCAGTGCCTCCTTCTGCATGTCTTTAGCCTCCTGATCTTCTGAAAAAGAGCATGGGTAAAAATATATCATTGTAAACACTTTGTTTGCTGAACAACATGCACCTACACACAGTACAATTCAAAAGCTTGACAGCACATTAAAATAATGTTGGTTTGTTGAAAATATAACGCAAAAAATAAATGATAACACTTTAGTTTTTGACTGCTTATTACTTATTTTTGTATTTGGTTGAGATTTTATGTTCTAAAATAAAACAAAATTGCTAATATGTTGCATAATCTGTGCATTTTAGTAATTTTTCAGAACCCGCTTTTCTATTTCTGTCAGCCCAGCAAACAATTTAGTGTTTAATAGACATCTAACACACATCTATACCTAGACAGCTTGGTTAAAACTTGGCTAAACTTATAAGAATAGGCCAAAACTAGACTAGTCTTCAAATAGACAGATTAGACAGACTTTATATGTGTAGTCATTCATTTCTGTTTATTTGATGACTAGTCTATCTCTACTAGTCTTATTGCCTATTCTTAGATGTCTATAAGATTTTCACTGACAGCCCAAATTTAGCATTGTTTTAGCCAAGACATCTATGTTTAGACGTCTATTAGACATCTTTTAAAAACAAAAAATGCTTGCTGGGAGGATCTCTTTACCTTATTTACCTTCTTCTGTGTTGTTTGGTGATGGTTTGATGGGTTCTGGCTGCTTCAGTCCTTTTTTCTGCACACTTAAACCTGGTCCTCCTCCAGCCTCCATTATAAGTCGAAATGATCTTTACCACGCTCAGCACAGCTATCATATTGAATCACATCTTTAATTCGCTATAAATTCAATCAATTATGCAAATGCATAATTATACAATCATAATGCAATCATTATACTTCAAGCTAAGGGTTTGCTCCATGTATTCCCCCTTCTCACATGCATGCATCCAATACTTACTCAAAGTGGCACCCAAAATTCCATGCAGAATTAATTTGGCACAAGTTTTAGGAACAAATAGCAACGAAAATGAAAACACACTTTCACAAACACACAAAAACAGACCTGAAGTGCAACAGCTGACATCCTCAGGCCAAACAGTCTTTTATAAAGCAGTAGCATCCTTCTGCTCCTCCCATGCAGACACTGAGCTAAATGTGCAGTTTGTTATGAGAGAGCGAGTTGCATACATCATCAAAGCCACTTAATTCCAGTACAATCCTGTCCTCTGGGATTACTGATCCCTCTCACCGGTTTCTGTGTTTTGGAGTTTGTGGAAAACTGACTGGAGAAGATGCCTGTTGGCATTTATATTCGTGTACATATTGGCTTCACTGGACTCAGTTTCTTTTAAATATCTACCGTGCCCATGAATGGATATCTATTTACCCACAGCCTGGATGTGGCAGATATACTGCGGCCTGTGGGGTCTTGGAAGCTGAAGCTGGGATCCAATAACCTGTACAAGCACAGATGGTTAAGGCAGATGAATGTTTTACTGTCTCCAAGAGTAGCATGACCCAACTGTCAGTTTTAATAGCTGGGATGGAATCAGGCATCAGAAATAACCCGAGACATGATGCATGGCATGCTGAAGTAATAAGCCAAGAGATGCTTTTGAGGGGGATCTTGGGTATAAAGTGGCATCAACATCAGTATGACACCTGAAGCAAAAACTGTATTGGTTATTCTAATCATTTGTGCAATAGAGAAATTATGGGTTAAATAAGGCAATTTGTTTGATTCTACTTGTCAACAGGAGGCCAGTGAGACAACAAGTATTAATTTGTGACTAAAATGACTGGAGTGATTTGGGTTTAGTCACTGCAAATCCTTCGCTGACACCCAGTAGCGAAAACACAGCTGTAGAGGTAAAATAGAAAACTGACTCAGCTATTGAGAACAATGTGTTGTGCGTGCCAGAGTAGGCTTTAACCTCGTATCCAAAAGTGTGTGTCGAACAAATGAAAGAGAGCATCTTAATCTTTAGCTGTTCTAATAATAACATCGATATGAACCATTTTGGGAAATATTGGAAAAGATGTCCTTTATAGCAAAAAAAAAAAAAGATTAGTTCTTTCAGCAACATATAATGCGAGCTTATCTGTACTGATGTTCATTTTTTAATCTGGTGTATGCCATTCTTCTTTATACTTATGTGGGCTTTTCATACAATATGAAAATTAATCATAGTTTTACTACATACATGGGCAGATTTAACCAATAAGCGAGGTAAATTATACCTATAAACTTTTTTGTTTGTTTTCTGTAATATTTTGTATGGTGAGAGTCAAACAAATAAAATTTTAACGTAATTAAATAATATTTAATATAAATTATAATATAAAAGTATTATAATAATTTAATGACCCCACTCAATGCAAAACTCACCTTACTGTAAAACACATTTTACTGGACTGTCCTGCTGTTAATGATTCTAGAAGACTTTTTTATGAAATGAACTCTCTTTAGGACATTTTTAGCAAAGTGACACCAGAAAAGATTTTAGAATTCTTATCATATATTAACACTAAACATCTTATTTAACTTGTGTATTCATTTGTTTGTAGTTCTTAATTGTTTATTTAATATTGAAATGTTCTTGCCATGAAAATAGCCTTGGTTGCTGACATGGCAATAAATAAAAAATACATTACTTTACAATAATTTAATGTTATCTAATAATAATATCATAATAAAAATATTATAATAATTACACCTGCACAAATTTGTCCCCCAATCATAGTGCAGTCCAGCAGTTAAATTTATAAAAATATATCTATTCATTATTTTTAGTTGTAAATTCATTTTAAGAAAACGAATCATTTAAAGAGTAGAGATTGCATTAAGACAGAACATAGAAAAGACATTTTATGTGATATAAAAACATCAAAATAAATAAAGATTTAATAAACGTATAATGGTGCATTTTAGGACTGTTGGCCCAAAATGTCCCAAAACACCATTAAAATGTGCTGGTTTTAATGGGTGGCAATGTTTTGAAATTATTATTATTATATTTTTGCAAACTTTAAGATGTCTGTGATAGCCTAGATCAGTGGTAGGGAACCTATGGCTCATGAGCCATGTGTGGCTCTTTGACCAAAAGTACATAGTTCTCCAGCTGTCTCTCTTCAATAATATTTTACTTAAATTATAACCTAATTAAAGTGACTTCTATAGATACCTTCAAGTAAGACATTATATTGATTATAATATTAAGATAGAAACATTGAAAGTTGCAGAGACTAGAATAATAAAAGTGTTTCTATCAGTGGGCAAGGCCCAATCATCTTATAGGATCATTTCAAAATTATATAAGGGATTTCGCAAATCTGTACCAGACAATCCACTATATATTAGAGAAAAATAGAAAATGGAAGGAAATCTGAACATCTCAGTTGAGGATTGGGGGAATATTTGTAAAACTCAATGGAAATGTAGCAGCTCAGCCATGTGGAGAAAATTCTGTTAGAAACATGTTCTAAGGTTTTTCATCACACCATCACAGAAAATACTCAGAGGAACTTTCACTAGCTGCTGGAGAATGTGTGGGATTGTCAGAAATGAAGAAATTGAAGTAGAGATTGCTTTCACTTGTGAATCTTTATATTTAGGTAATATAAATTGAGATGGGTAGATTAATAAAGACAAGAAACTGTTATTTATTCTTCTGGCAGCTGGTAAAAAAGTAATTACAAAAAAATGGTTAAAGTTAGAGTCACCTGAAGAATGGATTGATAGTGCATAATATATGTCTTGAAAAAAGTATTTTTTCATTAAAAACACAGACTGAATAATGTTTTCTAATTTGGAGATATGCCCAGATTTTTCTTGAATTATAACTTTTAAATGCAATATTATGTGTTTAAATATATATTTTTTCTTCTAAAAGATTTGTAGCTCCCCATGTTGTACTGTTTATAGTTGTTGTTAAAGGGAAGAAAATACAAAGCATATGCAAGATCTGTAAGTTTCTTTCTGTATGAGAGATTATCTAAGTTATATATGTATTTTCTTTTGAAAACTTAAAAAAATTATTAACTTTACAGTAAAATGATTAATAACTCTGTCTTTAGATTTTTACCCAATGCGCGACGCTGTGGATAAACTTGACAGCAATAAATGGCGAACAACTTTCTATGATACCTTGTGCATGTAAATTCAAACAACATTCACAAGTGCTGGTGATGAGGGCGAAAAGAAAAAACCTATAAATTGTTCTTTCTTCATTCGTGTACTTGTTCAGCATCTACACATACATACTCAGATGGCTCTTAAAGAAAATGCATTTGCCAAAAAAATCAGAAATGGCTCTTTGCTGAAAAAAGGTTCCCGACCCCTGGCCTAGATTATTTTGTTTTGTTTTAGCCGAGAAATAAAGTAATATTAAGACATGACTGTGAGATTATGCTTTGTTTTGTAGGAAAAATAACATTTATAATTAATCACATTATTTACATTGAGTCACATTGATTAATTCTGCAGCTCCAGCAGATACTTCATATCGACTGAACTATAAATAAAAGAGTGGACTGTTGTGCCCCATGCCTGGAATTGCTTAGAACCCCCAAATCACTAAATCCGCCTGACTACTATATTAAAACTACTGTAACCCCAAATTCAACATGGTTTTGCTACACTACGCATAGTTTGAAAGATGGCATTTGTAGTAAATCTGTCGTCATAGCTTTCACAATTTGAGTTCTGCTTAAAGCTAAAGTCACAAACCTGTTTTGAGTTTCTGTTGAACACAAAAGAAGTTATTTGGAAAAATGGAAACTTTAAACCATTGACTTTGATTGTATTTGTTTTTACGTACCATGGAAGTTAATGGTTATGCATTTTCAACATTCAAAATATCTTCTTTAGAACTGACCATAATATACATAACAAGTAAATTTTAGTTTTGAGTGAGATAGCACTTTAATGGTGAGTAAATTGTGAGTAAATAAAAATTTTATGGTGAACCATCTCTTTAATATACTAATTCACCATCGTTTCACACTGAGCATCTTTGGCACCATAATTCAGACTTAACAATGCAAAAGCTCATGAGCAGTGTCGCAACTCTGGTTAAAAATAAAAGTTAATTCCACTTATTAATTGCAAGTGTCAAGCGTTCCTTTCCCTGGTGTTAAAAGCAATGTTTACAATTATGATAACTCTGGGTTAAGCTCAGTGTGAAAAGCCCATAATTCAATTTCTGAGAAACATTTAAACACATCTGAGAATTTAATAATTCTGTTTCTAATTAGGGTTATTGCTTCTGTCTCCAGTTAAATTTAGTTCACCTAAAAATAAAAATGATTTAATCATTTACTCACCCCTCCACTTGTTCAAAACTATATGAGCTTCCTACATTTGTTGAATAAAAAAGAAGATCCTTTGAATAATTTTGTAACCAAACAGTTTATGTAGCCATTGACTCCTCAAAAATTATACTATACTATATCAACAGCTACTGGAAAATTTTTTTTAACTTAAGGTTAAATAAATGGTCATTTTTTTGTCATAATTTTATTGATTTATATGCAGAAGGTACAATAAAAATTGAGCATGTGATGATTTTTACTGGTAAGTATATTCCTAAAGGAGCTGTTGACATGAATTTGACCCATATTTCAGTAAAAACCCAAACATTCCAAACATATGAAATTATCTTTTTTTTTAGGTGAATCTTCGTTCTGTCTATTAAAGCTGGTAGAATGGCCAAGCCAATCATCTGATGTGAATCCAACAGAAAATAAGAACTAAAGGTCATAGTTGAGACCAACAAAACGGTCAAGATTTTTATACTCTTGAAGTATGAAAAAAAATGCACATCTGAGCAATACATGTGACATTGGTTTCCTTGGATATGCTTGGGATCATTGTCTTGCTGAAATATCCTCCCTGCTTCGTCTTTATCATCTGAAATGTAGACATTGAGACTGAGATACCTAATATTCATTTACACTGATGAGGGGCAGGGCTGCTTTCTAATTGAGAGATTTCGGCTGCTGTCTGGGCTTTCATTGCCTTTTTACACCTCGCTTTTTCATGTGATTTTAATCCCTGTCATTTAAATTTATTACACATAATTTAATTTCTAAACTAATTAGATTAGTTTTCTTTGTATGTGTGGATTACATTGGTTGTTACAGACATCTGGTAAAACTTTCAAGTCAACAGCACCTTTAGATATGCTTTTGATAAAATTGGTGATGTATTCAGCACTATTTTTTACCCACTGTATGTTGCAAAATGATAAAAATAAAACATGTTTGCATATAGTATTCTATGAATTAATTTGGGTATAAATGCAGTCATTAAATGTCTATATCTTATTAAAAGGTGAATGTTAAAGGTAAATCCCCTCGATGCGAAAGAGACCACCATCTTTTTTTTGAGTTGTGCAATTCAGTACAACATCTTGATGTCAGTTTCTACAAATTAACACATAGCACTAATGAATTTGTGACTTTCACATGCTCCCGGTTACCCTTGAATGTGAATCAAAACTGTATCCATTGCAGTTTTGGGAAATTCTGAATGTGTCTTCTGTATAAAGTTCACAATGAAAGAACAGAAACAGATTCATAACAAATCTGCAAGAATAAAACCAGGAACAAACCCCGATATGAAACACACTAGTTGTAATGTAGGTTTTGATAAGTAATATATATTCTTTAAATTTGAAAGTGATGCTGGTGGCACAGAAATGACACATTTTACCGTTAATACCTTCTGCGTTACAGGTTAACATTAGGCCTCTCCCAGGATTCAACACTGGCTTCACAACAAATGCATCTGTCAGACAGAGTGACTCTCGCTTTAGCCCATAGATGATGCATAGAAACATGGGAATCCTGGCATTCCTGGCCATATGATAGGATGGAAAAACGGCCTTCATTGTAGGCTCAGTGATGAGAGCTATTAGCGTACCAGCGCCTGCTAAAGCCTCTGTGAAGCTTTAGTGAAAAGCTCTGTGAGGATTTAACATCCAGTGACCTTTCAGTTAACAGCTAAATGAGTCAACTACTGGCATGAAAATTACAACCTCACACACAGTAATAAAATACAAGACATGTGTATGGCAATAAAAGTCCATTTTATTTAATGCCATTTTACAGCTTTATTTCAACATAGGAGAAGGGATGTACAGAATGATTTTATTGAGTAAAAAAAATCACTTAAAGAACGCTATATTAACCTGATTAATGTATCAGTTGTTGTTCATAAAATGTATGTTTTTATTATTAATATTAATGTAAACCATGGCAAATTTAATATAAACTGATTGAATAACTTATATTGTATAATTAATTATTATTTTTAATACATTTAATACATTTCTTCCAAGGTTACACTTTGCACTTTACAAAAGTGTCTGTGTAGTGGGTTAGGTCAGTGTTTCTCAACCACGTTCCTGGAGGACCACCAGCACTACATGTTTTGGAAGTCTCCTTTGTCGGTCACACCTATTACAGGTGTTTCAGTCTCTGCTAATGAGCTGATGATCTGAATCAGGTGTGTTTGGTTAAGGAGACATGGAAATGTGCAGAGCTGGTGGTCTCTTAGGAACGTGGTTGAGAAACACTTTGTTTTGGTGAATCTTCTTGCTGTCTAAACTGGACAGGAACAGACGAATGGTCTTGTTAGAAAGCACGCTACGTCATTGAACCCCACTCGATCTAGCAAAAGAAATCACATTTTGTTAGATTTATTAAAAAACTTTTTTGATAATTTTTTTGCTACTTCTGTGCTGCTTTTTGTAAAAATGTGCAATTTATGTGGAATGATTTGGGTAACTTAAACCATTCAATAAAACAGAATAACTTTTTAACATTTATTTAAGGCTTATAATGCAAATCCAATTATACCAAGGGTGCCAACACCTGGTCCTGGAGGGCCGGTGTGCTGCAAAGTTTAGTTCCAACCTTAATCCTAATATGGAATCAATCTAGGGCCATATATACTTGCAAAAAAAAAGGAAGTTCTGCAAAAAAAGAATAAAGTATTTAGCAAAAATTAAATAAATAAATGCAAATTTTCTTTGCAAAAAATGTGAATTTTCTTTTAATTTGCTAACGAAAATGAAGTACAAAGGGAAAAATAAGTTTTGAGAAATAAAAATGAAATTTGCAAACAAAAAAGAACTGCAAATAAAAATCAAGCAGTGCAAAAAATAAAACTGAAAAATTTGCAATGAAAAAAACTATATATATATATATGCAAAACATATGGACCAGCCTCCATTTAAGCGACGTCATCACCTGGAGACACAGCATCAATGAGGTGGTCTTACAGCCCAGTAGGTCCGGGCCTGCCGTAAACGCCCAAATTCCCTTGACTCCACCCCCTTGTTCTGCAAATTTTTTTTAATTGCTAATATTTGAGTTTTTATGGCTTGACTTTAATTAGCAGTTCTGTTCTTTTTTGTTTGCTAATTTTCTTTTTATTTCTCAAAACTTAATTTTCCCTTTGCAGTTCTTTATTTTTGTTAGCAAAATTTACTTTTATTTCTCAAAAATGTATTTTCACTTTGCGATTTTTGGAGATTTGCATTTATTTATTTTTTTGCTCAATACCTTATTTTTTATTTGCAAAAATGTCTTTTATTTTGCAAGTTTATATGGCCCTAGATTGACTCCATACTAAATCAGACACACCTGGACTAGCTAATCAAGCTCTTACTAGGCTCTCTAGAAACATTCTTGCAGGTGTGTTAAAAGGCAAGATGGAGCTAAAATCTGCAGGACCGAGTTTGGACACCCCTGAACTAGACCCACTTGTTTGGTAAACAAAGCAAGTCTCTTAATTTATTTATCTATCAAAAGACAGAAAGTAATCCAAACTGTTTTGTAAACAAATAAAACAATTTAATTAGCATATTAGTCAAAAACATTATTGAAATTCTAATAAAATCTGAATAAATGTATATTGACACTCATTTACATAAGTAAATAAATAGAAAACCTAAGGTATAGATTATAGTCTTGGGTTATCTGTGACACTTACATAGTATCTCAATGCAATCCTCATTTCCACCCAGATTATTTGGCTCTCCAGAAAAAAAGCCATTGTAGGTCCAGGGCTCTCCATCCAACCATGTAAAAGTATTTGTCTGTCAAAGCAGGAAAGTAGCTTAATAGTTGGATATATATATATATATATATATATATATATATATATATATATATATATATATATATATATATATATATATATATATATATATATAGATAAGAAATGTATCAACTATTTTAAAAAGTGAAGCTAATGAACCTACACCAATGATTCTCCTTCCTCCAAGCCATGTATCAGAGCGGCTGCCGTACCGGTCCATTAGATTATAGATTTCAGCACGAATAAAGCTGCTTGTCACGGAGGCCAGATGACCATTAGGACAGACTTTTTGGCATTGTAACTAAGGAGAAACAGAGATGTTATAAAGTGAAAGAAATAACTATAAATATATTTCATAACAATTAGTTGAATCCAGTGTTGGGGAAAGTTACTTTAAAAGTAACTAAATGTGCCATTCAGTTACTCTGCACAAACGTTGAAAACCAGTGATTTAGTAGGAGCTTATAACTATTCACTTTAATATCAGCAGTACACACTGTATATCTACTTACAGACAATCCAAAGTAAAAGCTAGCTGATTTTAGGTTTGAAAATTATGATATAAATTATATTGATATATTATATAAAATATATATATATATACAAAAATATCAAGAAATAAAATGAAAATGTGATGCAGGTATATATTTTTAAAGCATATATTAATGCATTTATTTATTGATTATTTAATTTAAAATATATATTTTTTAATTTACACCTCAGTAAATGTATTGTTTAGAATTTTATTTAAAAAAACTAAATGGAATTAATAATTTATAATTTAATAGTAATTACAAAATGTGCAAAGTGATAACTAAACCAAATTATAAGTATATTATCATTTGCCTTCCAGACCCATAATATAATTAATACTCATTATAAAGTGTTTTTTTTTTTCTAACAAATGAAAATGACATTCATTTCTACCTCAGCATCCCTGGCATTGAGCTTTCTTGTGAAGAACTCGTAACATGTGTACTGTATGGTGAATCCTCTACAATGGCGCCTACCTGTGGACATTTCAGCACATTACATCATCTCATATTACTGTTTACATCGGCAACATTTCAAAGTGAACTTAAATGGATAGTTCACCTAAAAATGTAACATTATCATCATTTACTCATATTTTGATGAATGTAGAAAACTAGTAGCCATAGCAGTGGCTTTTCAAAGTCGGAAAAAAGCATTACTATTGAAGTCAATGGCTACTGGTTTCCAAAATATGAGTAAATGATGACAATTTTACACTTTTGGCAAACGATCCTTTTAAACACTGCAGTATTTGGTGCATTTATGCTAATGTCAGACCTGTTTGCATGGTAGCCTGCACAGTACAAAAACTATTATCATCCAACGTACGTCTTACCTTTTTGTAACGCCGTTCGCTGTTTCCTGCCAGGAGGATTCATTTCTACTTCTGGTTCTTCAACCACTATATAGTCAGCTTGAAGTGTGGGCTCCTCCTTTAACACATTTTCAGATTCCACCTGCATATGAACTTCAGACTGGAACTCTACAGGTTCCTCCACAGGTTCATCTACAGGTTCCTCCACAGGTTTGAGATTTGTGTTCAGCAGGGTTTTTGACTGTAGATCTGTCTCTGGCGCTTCTTCAGTCAGATAATCTGCATTTAGCTCTGGTTCCTCCAACAGCACTGATGCCTCTTCTGTGTGTTTGTACTCCTCTGTTGTTTCAGGCTCCAGCAAGACTGAATCAGGCTCCAGGAAATCTTCATCCTGCTTCAGAGGAGCTTCTTCTGCTTCTGTGAGGTGTACTGTTGCTATAGAAAGAAAATTGTTTAAAAAAATAATCTAGAAATAATTAAGTTTGATATTTTGTTTTCGTTATTTCTATGACCTATATTAATGTAATTGTACGTCATTGTAAATAAATTCAGAAATTGTGTAAGTCAGTGAATAAATATAATTAAAGAAATTGAAATAATAATTTCTTAGAAATGAAATATTTACTAAATATTTATACTAATTATATTTTACAATCATTCCTGAGAGGATAGTTCACCCCGCAAGGAACATTTACTAACTTACTCTCAAGTGGTTCCAAACCTTGTGAGTTTCTTATACTGAGCATGAAGGAAGATATTTTAAAGAATGATAAAAATTGGTAACCATTGGAGAACCAAATAGAAAATAGTTTTTTTTTAAATAATATCTTTTGTGTTCAACAGAAAACTCAAACAATTTTTGACAAGTGAAGGGTGAGTAAATGATAGCAGAAACAAGTCTTTAAAAAAATCCACTATCAAAATAGCTATATTTTAAATAAATAAGCTAATCCCAAAACAAAACAAAATGCATATCAAATAGGTTACGGAAAGCTGCAAATAGGGTACAGTAAATAATATAGGTCAAGCTGTTAAATATTAAACTCAGTTTATGTTAACTGCACGTGTAACTACAGCACAGATAATACCTGATGAGATGAAAACCAGAAAGATTATTTTCCTCATCTTGGAGAAAATATCCAAAGAGTTCCTTCTGCAAAGAGATGATTTAATAATAAAGCCAACATAACTCAGATAATATACTGTAGTCTTATTAATATCACATTTTGTAATATGAGAATTAAAGAGAGCAAAGATGAAGGAAAACTATTTAAATGACATGTAAATTTTTTAAGTTGATGCAATTTTGTACGTTTTCAAAACTGCACCACTTTTTATGCATTTAAATTTGTCATTTTTTAGTTGTTAGGTCAGAACCACAAAATATTTTTTCCCAACACAAAATAGGTGTTTAATTATGCAAATTTTATTCACAGTAACTTCCTTTCTGTCATCTTCCTTGCTCTCTGTAAACATAGTGCTGGGTTTTTGAGATTCAAATAAATGTTCTCATGATTTTTTTATTTAAAAATGATTGTTTGGACTGAAAAAGATAAAAATGAAAAAGCATTAAATTTTAAAGCACCTTTATTTTGCAATATTTAAAGATAGACTAGCAGTGCAAATGTGATCAATTTGAAGTTTTGTACAAAATGTTATGAAAATGTTTACCATTTCATGTTAAAAGTGCAACACAAAATCCCCAAAAATAAAACAAAAGTGAAATGAAAGTATAGTTCTATTAAAAATGTTATTAACATTACTAAATCAACTAATTACACCAGTTACAATGAAGGGAATGAAGAGAATGAATTGCAGAAACAAAATCACTACTGAAAGAAATAAAGAAAGAAAAAATCTAAATAAATATATACAGTAAGTTATTCTCACCAGTGTTGATCTTGCAGGTCTGTAGTGTGTTTCTTTCTGTGCTCTGAGATCAAATCTGTGCTGCTTATAAAGTATATTTATGACTGTTTATGGCTATTGTCTTGTCACGTGTCTGAGATTAATTACTGCTATTCTATTATAAACTGCTCACTATCACATTTCCTTATTGTTTCCAGAATACTAGATCTAGAATACTTCATTTTGAGCTGTTAGTGTGGCGCAGCTGTGTTCTAATGGTTAGAGAGTTGAACTTGTGATCCAAAAGTCACAGGAAAGAGTCTTGGCACCAGCAGTGATTGCAGGTGGAAGGAGTGAATAACCAGTGCTCTCCTTTACTTTCTGTGAAGCTTTAGTGAAAAGATCTGTGAGGAGTTAACATTGAGGGACCTTTCAGTTAACAGCTAAATGAGTCAACCTCTGGCAAATTACAATCATATATGTAGTAAGAAAATAAAATGAAATACATTTGTATGGTAAAAAACAAACATTTTTTTATTCAATTTTAATCATTTTACAGGTTTATGAATAGACATGAATAGACAAGTTATGAACAGAACTTTGCATGTAAAATATAATGCAATATTAGCCAAAAATAATCTGTTTAAAAAAACTGCAAGTAAAAATCAAGCGCTGCGAAAAAAAAACTACTACGATATTTGCAATTATATATACAGTTGAAATCAGGATTATTAGCCCCCCTGAATTATTAGCCCTCTGTTTATTTTTTCCCCAATTTCTGTTTAACAAAGAGAAGATTTTTGAACACATTTCTAAACATAATAGTTTTAATAACTCATTTCTAATAACTGATTTATTTTATCTTTGCCATGATGACAGTAAATAATATTTGACTAGATATTTTTCAAGACACTTCCATACAGCTTAAAGTGACATTTAAATGCTTAACTAGATTAATTAGGTTAACTAGGCAGGTTAGGGTAATTAGGTAAGTTATTGTATAACGATGGTTTGTTCTGTAGACTATCGCAAAATATATAGCTTAAATAGGTTATATTTTTACCTTAAAATGGAATTTAAAAGATTAAAAACTGCTTTTATTCTAGCCGTAATAAAACAAATAAGACTTTCTCCAGAAGAAAAAAATATTATCAGACATACTGTGAAAATTTCTTTGCTCTGTTAAACATCATTTGGGAAATATTTAAAAAAGAAAAAAAATTCAAAGGGGGGCTAATAATTCTGACTTCAACTGTATATATATATATATATATATATATATATATATATATATATATATATATATATATATATATATATATATATATATATATATATATATATATACATATATATATATATATATATATACATATATATATATATATATATATATATATATATATATATATATATATATATATATATATATATGTTGTATATGTACACTAAATCTAAATATAAACTACAGTACTTTTGAAGTCTCTAACATAATCCATTTATTGACACCAACCGTCCAAAGTTGCTAAGTTTTTAATCTATTTGAAAGTTTTTGGATAAATTAATATTTCTGAAAAATACATGCGCAAGTTTGATGACTAACTTTCAAAAGTTTATGTGGAGCTATATATCTGCAATACTTTTGCATATTTATAAGCATGACCTGAACTTTCCTGCACAGTTTTGCTACAGCGCCACATTTAGTGGTCAGGAGAGGTGAAAACGAAAAGCCAGTGTTCCCCATCTTAGTCATGTGAACACATATATAATTACAATATTATCAATAAATGCTAGATTTTACAAAAAAAACATTGGTTTGATTTTCTTATTCGCATCGCTGGTTTACAAGTTTGTTGACGGGCAATCTTTTAATGCATACAAAATGTTTATGGCATGATTTCATCTGAGGCTGTATCTAAACTGGACAGGAACAGATGATTGGTTTGGATATTGAGCACGGTACATCATTAAATACCAGATTACCTGAAAAACAGACAAAGTTTGATATACTGAGAACAGGAGAATACATAGTAAGTTATAAATCACATAAACAGCATAAGTTATAAATTATAACCTTTGACGGTGTACAACTTATTAGGTTGGCATACATGCTATAAGTGTGATTAATCATGCTAGAAGCATGTTAGCAGTGTGTAAAGCATGCTACAAATATGCTTGCAGTGTAGTAAAATGGTAGTATGTTAAGTCATGCATGAAATGTTCTTATTGTGTTAAAATGTTAGCAATGTTAATTCATGCTGGCAGTGTGATATATCTCTAAACATGTTTTATGCAGTGTGGTAAATCATGTTAGAAAGGGCATGCTAAGCCATGCTAGCATTATTCTAACCTTAGTTAAAAGCATGCTAACAATGTGCTAAAACATTAAACCACTAGTGTGGTAAATCTAGCATGTTAACAAGGTGCTAGTTGACTGATTTTGTGTTAGGGCTGGGCGATTTGGCCTAAAAATCAAAATCTCGATTAAATTACATTTTAAAACGATTACAATTAATGAACGATTATTTTATTTCTTTATTTAATTTTTGGCCTTTTATAGTTCACTGACAGGTTTTGTACAATAAATATGCTCACTTATTACAAAGTATTATTTTATTTTTTTAAACTTTAAATATAATTGCTCTGAAAGAAAGAAAGAAAGAAAGAAAGAAAGAAAGAAAGAAAGAAAGAAAGAAAGAAAGACAGACGGACAGATAGACTGATAGATAGATAGAACAACAGACAGGCAGGCAGGCAGACAGACATGAGATATGAGGTAAGTTCTTCTAACCAGTGCTGATGTTACAGGTCTGTATTGACTCTTGAGTGTTTCAGTGCTCTGAGCTCAAATCTGTGCTTCTCATAAAGGATATTTATAACTTTTTAAATGAATTTTGTGCTCATGTGTCTTTGATAACAATATTATTGCCTTCACTATTACATTTCCTCATTGTTTTCTTGTTAACTTGGTCTTTGAAGTTTAGACTTTAGCATTACTTCAGTTTATAGTTCTGCACTGTTCTGCTTACATTTCTTAGTTTGCTTTAATCACATTATATTTTTTGAGAATGACAATACTACATTGTTACCGTTAGCCTATTATGTATAATGCGCTGTCCATGTGTGTATGAGAGCATATGGATAGCATCACATGTGGACTTTACAGCAGCACAACAACTGACTCTGTGGACAGGTGCTGTGTGCATTGGCTATATCAGAATGCAGTGTCACACAGAGGAAAGTATACTATGGATAAAGCAGCTGTCAAGACTTTCATAAGCACAAGTCTCGCAGTGAGTGTGAGGTCTCAAAAGAATCACACATGAACAATGCATCCCTGTTCTTCTGAAACCCAACTGCAATGGTGAAAAGCAGGGCAAAGCTATAATGTCATCTCTGGTTATCTTAATTGCACATGTTTGTGTTCTTCAGAATTACAAAGGGGAAAAAACAACTGTAATTTGCAAATCATTCCCTTGAAAGAGTAACCCATAAAACATGAAACCAAATGACATGGCACCACTAAATTACCACTGTAAATATAGATCTGGCTGATAAAGCTAGATTAGGCTTTATTTTTATTTCAATTTTTACAGCCAAAGTTAAACGTGAAAATGTTTACATGTATTAAGGACATCATTTGACCCTCAATGCCAGTTCAAACACTGATAATGATACAATTCTAAACATCTTTCTTGAATATGAAGGAATAGAAATAAGCAAGAATGATGATAGATTAATAACTGGTAACTGAGGTTTGTTATGATCAGTGTGGATGCCTTTTATATATTAATCTTTATACAGTAGTCAACTTTTGACGTAAATAACAATGTTCTGACAAAGTTGTCCTACTATTGAACAACACCCTTCTTGTCTTGGAAATAAGAGGACAAAAAAATAAATTAATTAATATAATTTAGGTTATAAACAAAATATTTTACAGTGCATATAGCAGAAAACGGTAGTGATGTGAGATTAGACAAGGCAAGGTAAACTTTATTTATAGAGCACAATTTACACAACCATAGTTGATCCTAAGTGCTTTACAATAAATTTAAATATTTTATTAAAAAAAAACTTGTATTACAAATATAAAAAAAGGAAAAAATGTATATGTAATACTAAAATACAGATAAGAAATAACATGCATACATCACTCAAAGGCAAGGGAGAAAAATAGGTCATTAAGTTAGATTTAAAGGCATCCAATCATGGAGAAATCCTAATGTTTAGAGAGAGACTGTTCCAGAGCACTGGGGGCCACAACACAGAAAGCTCAACCACCTTTTGATTTGCAGCCAGACCAAGGGACAGACAGAAAAAAACTGATCATGGGACCTTAACGGCCTACAAGCTGGCCTAATAAGTTTAAAGATATAGACTGAGGCAGATTAGCTATTGACTTCTTCCATTTTTTTATTCATTTTCTTGACTGGAATTATATAAAACCAATGTGTAATTTACAGCAAACTGAATGCTCAAATATGATAGGGAATGTTTGAGTCTGTTGCTAAATGTTGTTTTAATTATTGTTAGACGTTTCAAACCAGTTGACAAAAACAAAGTTGTTGTTTTCTACTGTTCTGTGCTTTTGTTCAAGATGCTAACCTTAAACCAGACACCATATGGCACACAAAATATGTATTTGTGTATCATATTATTGTTTTTAAAAAGTGAATGAGAAATTCACTGAAATGTTGCAAAAACAGAGTTGACGAATATTAAATCTACTGTTGATGTATCCTAAATATTCTGTACACATTTGTCAGAGACGAATAGTGAAATACCCCAATGTCTTCCCTCCAGAGTCACACGCTTTTTTCTATAAGTGCTTTAAAGATCGTCTTTTTATAGCCAATGCAACAGAGTTGAAACGAAAAGTATATATTGCAAATAAAGCAAATAAATAAGGCATTGTTTTTACTTCGTAAACTCTCAAAAAAATGAAAAATGAAAATTAATGTTTAATTTTAAGTTAAAGTTTTCAAAACAAGATGTCCCTTAATACACATACAAACTTTTTAGAGACATCTTTTTTTTTTTTTTAAGAATTTTGTTATGATTTAAAACTGTTTTATTAGCCTACATTTTTTTTTTTCGTTTTAAAAAAATAATGGAATCTAATTGCAGACACAAAATGGCTCGTAATCCTACCCACGGCAGTAAACAATGAGGATGGAGCAGTTATTTAATACTATTTTATAATGATTTACAGCGAGAAATAACGGTTTGATATTTTAAAACTACCATGCGTACTTACAAAATATCAGTTACCCCATGCTGTATAGACCATAGGGTACACACGTTCCTGAGTGGAGAGGACCGGCACGTGTCTGTCAGAGCATCTGTGCTGTGCACGCGCAGGCAGCGTTCTGACGAGCGCGCGCAAAGCATCTTCAAGGACTTCCAGAAGCGCGCGAGAGAGAAGCGTCCACACACGCTCCTGCAGCAGCCAGACATCACGAAGATGAAAACAAGACAACCACTAACCTTTTTCGCTCTTCTCGTGCTGATTTACAGTAAGTATCATGATGTTTGTTAATATCTGACGCTCTTCTCTCAAATGGTCAGTTAGTTTCTGAACGTTTTATAAGAAAGTTGTAAACCGACACAGACTGATATGGTGGGAACTGTGAGAGGTGAGTTGGAGTTCATAAGTTCACTAAAACTTTCAATGTGTATTTGGTCTGTGCTTTTTATCTGTAATTATTATGAAGGCTGATTTTATTTCGTTGTATATTTATTTTAATTTAGACAATTAAAACATTTAAAAACAACTGTGATATCAATTGGCTGATAACATCGAGTGAATAATGGCCTAAATGTTTATTTTTAATTAAATTAATTCTTTAAAATTAATTTTTTAAATGTTACAAACAATTTAATGTGTACAGATGTTTACAAATAGTTAAAATATTTTTATATTGATTTTTAAATTTAATTTTGTTTTTATCTTTGACACCAGTAGCCTGTCGTTTGGTTTCATTCACTGTGTGTATGTGTGTGTGTACTGGTTTTGGTGGTTTACAAAACAGGAGTTTGTATAATGACAAGGGTATTGTACTCTATTAAGTTGTACTAGTTAAGGATACATTTTTGTTACTGTATAAAATACTTAACGCATAGAGTTTTTGTGAACCACCAATATTAATGTGTGTGTTTGTTGGCACACAGGGTTCATGGGAAATGTGTATCACAGATGTGTATGGTGATATTTGTATTACAGCATAAATATGATATATGAGGACACAAACTTTTTTTTTCAATTCAAAAATTGAGGAAGAGTTATGTTTAGGGATTAAAAAAGTGCAGTTGTATAAGAATCATTACGTCTGTGGAGAGTCCCCATAAACCACATATTCAAGCGTGTGTGTGATTGTATGCTTTTTCAAAGAAAGATGCATGCTTTGAGGTTCTGGATAGGGTGGGTGGGGATCTTGTAAGACACTGTTTACACAAATGTCTTAAACAGCATTTGAAAACTTGAGATCCTGAGTGATAAGATATCCAAGAAGAAGTTGTCCAGATCTGAAGTTCGCTCTGATGTGGCAGGGACACTTTCATGTTGCTGATGCCCCTCGACTGACTCTTGTGTATTGACCATTATCATGGAGACTATCGTTACTCTGCATACCATGAGAAATGCTCGAACCCACCCAGTTTTTGTTGCATATTATGTTACATTTAATTGTTTACATTAAAAAATTCTAATAACTGACTGGCATTGATGGGCTTTATTCTGATAACTTTCACATTTCAGGCCATTAAGTGCTAGTTATGCTTGTTAATTCCTTCTGGTGTGGGCTGTGATTTTAACTCCAGTCCTCCTCCAGCTGAAGGGGTTTTAGGTTACCGCAGCATAGTGAGTCTTTGTATCACTGGGTAAAATGATCCTCTGCAGCCCTTTCATTTGAATCTCAGTACTTTCTCACTGTTTGCTCAGCAAATGGATTATAAAAGGGGACCTATGTAGACAAAAGCAAAGTATTTTCTCACTTTCTCCAGAAGTGCATGCTTTTTTTTCAGTGTGTGAGGAGGTTATCAGGCCTGGTTTGAGCTGCCACCCCCCACTATACACAACCAGAGCATGTCAGAATGACCATCCATTACGTAAATTCCTACATATCCCTGTTCCTGGCACCACCGCAAAGGGGAGTGAGGGTTTGGAGATGTTTCATGTTTGAGGAGAATCTTAATGGCTACACTTCATAACATCATATTTACTTAAATATTTTTAAAAAAATGCAAAGGTAAAATGATGCAATGTGTAAATTTGCCAAGGAATTTTGACTAATGCAAACCCATTTAAAGGTATGTTCAGGATCACAGTGAAAAAAAAAACAAATCTGTGATATTTATTAAAGAAAACCATAGAAAATGTTAAACCTAAATTTACAGCATGATGAGACATGACATCGGGTTCACGAGACTAGACAGGATTTTATACTATTTTTTGGATTCCTCAATGATGAAAATAGTCTTTTATTCAACTGAAAAAAGTCACAACATGCAAAAGTATTTAGGTGCTTTTTTAAATCAACTTGTAATTAAAGTTATTTTACTTCTATGCTGTGAAAGTCATGCAAACACTGCAAATATTTTGCTTTAAACTCTACATACTACTGGATGCGAGTATGGACTGAAAGGAGAGACCACATGCTGAATGAAAAGAAAACTTCAGTTTTTTTAGGACGGCATAAATGATGACGATGATGACTTACTCTTAATCCTATTTTATTTATTTTTTATTTAGGTTTATCTTTTTTGATTACATTCAATATATTTTTATAGTAGTGCACAGTCCTCCTGTGTTATGTTGTCAATTGATCTTGTTTGATGTAGCACCTTGGTCCTGGAGGAACATGTCTCGTTTCACTGTGTACCGCACTGTATATTGTTGAAACTTGACTTGACTTGACTGGTGTTTGCGAGCGCACTCAGAGGAGATGTGCGTCTGTGGTGCTTTACTGACTCAGTTGGTGCAGCAAATAGTTCAAATCCAATCCTGCCTCCAATCTTCAGGGCTAAATTCACCCTGAAGCTCCATCATAATATCACGAGACATAAAACTCACAAGACAACTTTTCACCTCGTCGTGATTTAGTCTCGCGAGATCTTGTAGCCTGAGATCTTGTCACACCCTAATATATATATATATATATATATATATATATATATATATATATATATATATATATATATATATATATGACAGCCAAAAATGTCAACCACATCATTAAAAGCCTTGGTAGTAAAACAAAAACAAACAAAACATTACCTAATAAATCAAAATTTATGTACTTTTCTGCAAGCTGATGTAAACACTGAAATAAATAAGGTGAATTTAGCAACATATGATGTAAAATCCTAATTTAAATAACCAATAAAAAAAATTAAACTCTTGTGTTTTTGATCAAAGCAGCAAATGTGAGCTGTCACACAGACTAAGAGCAATGTAGTTTAGGAAGTTTCTCTTTAGCATGTTGTTTTCTGTTACTGTATATGTTTTACAGTCTTTTACCATTTAGAAAAATATTTCTTACATTATAGGTATTGACAGCGTATGTGCATGAATTTATTTTTCATCCCAAACAAAAGCTATAGTACAAATATGCAATGGTTCCCCATAGTCCTTCATTTAAAGTAGATTTCAATATATTTTACTTATAAACTAAGCCTAAAAATGTTACAAATGCTGTGGGAGTGAATGCTTTTGGTGTGCTACAACATTCACATGTTTGATTGCATTTTTGTCTCTCCTCCAGTTCCAAGCTCAGATTCTGTTACGGTGACGACAAGCAAAGCAAAAGTGGATGTGCATGAAAACACAAGTAAGTTCATTATCTGGACTGTTTTTACAGGCTTTCAGACCATATTAATGTGACTTATTGATTTATCTGTTTTCTGCAAAAGATGCTGTCCTGTCCTGTGAGTTCAAGACAGAAAAAGAAACAAACCCACGTGTCGAATGGAAGAAGAGAGGGAAAGATGTTTCATATGTTTATTTCGAAGGGGATTTTACAGGTGGGTTGTTATAACACTCTTCTCTCCATATGCACCAAGACACTTTACTTAAACTCCATCTTACAAGGACTCAATAAGAATGATGATGTTTACTTGTGAATGTACCACAAACCATGTTTTCTTCAATATTAAAATACCTCTTTTGCACAATATCTTGCACAGTATTGTTCTGTCCTATGTAAAAGTGCTTGTATAGTCTGTCTTAGGTTAGTTGAAGTCAGAATTATTAGCCCTCCTGTGATTTTTTTTCTTTTTTAAATATTTACCAAGTTATTTTTAACAGCAAGGAATTTTCACAGTTTTTCCCTTTTTTTTTTTATTTGAAGAAAGTCTTATTTGTATTATTTCGGCTAGAATAAAAGTAGTTTTAAATTTTTTTAAATCATTGTAAGGTCAATATTATTAGCCCTCTTAAGCAATATATTTTTTTCAAGGAAAAATATACGGGGGGCTAATAATTCAGGACATCTGATAATTCCGACTTCAACTGTAGTTAAGTATTTATAGTATATACATAACTAGTAGTTATAGTTATATTACTTCTCCGGTAGAGATTTAAAATAGCTCTTACATCCAGTGTTGTGTTCATATTCATAATTATGATTATTTACTCGGGGTGACACAGTAGCGCAGTAGGTACTGCTGTCGCCTCACAGCAAGAAGGTCTCTGGTTTGAGCCTCGGCTGGGTCAGTTGGCGTTTCTGTGTGGAGTTTGCATGTTCTCCCTGCATTCGCGTGGGTTTCCTCCAGGTGCTCAGGTTTCCCCCACAGTCCAAAGACATGCGGTACAGGTGAATTGGGAAGGCTAAATTGTCTGTAGTAAAACATATGCTGGATAAGTTGGCGATTCATTCTGCTGTCGCGACCCCAGATTATTAAAGGGACTAAGCCGAAAAGAAAATGAATGAATGAATGAATGTTAATTTACGCCAGGGTTGCCCAAACTTTTTCTTATGAAGGGCCAAAAATCAAACTTGACTGAGGCTAGTGGGCCGAATGTAAATATGCCACGGGTAATTTCCTAATTTATTTAATAATATTTAAAAATGACTAGAAAACATTGCTTTATAACAACTAATACATTATATTTTTTACATTTTATTATGAACTAACAAAAACAAAATCTCATTTGTAACAGAATTACACTAGTTTTTGCCTTGATTTGCTCACCGATGTCTTTTGCATTCTCTATCCATCGAGTGAAATTATTTACTGTACATTTTTTAAAATCTGATTCATTTACAACATTTAATTGAAACATTTAATTTCAGTTTGCTTTTTTGTAGCTCAACAATAAAACAAACAAACAAACAAACAAACAAACAAACAAACAAACAAACAAACAAACAAACAAAAAAGATCTCTGTGTTAAAGGCGTTTGCCCCAATCCCCCCATCATTCTCAATCTCTTCTCAGAAGCATGGTGGGCTAAATCAAAGGTTACAATGGGCCAACTTTGGCCCGCGGGCCCTACTTTGGGCATCTCTGATTTCTGCCAATCTGATTTCACCAAGTAGGACATGTTCTTGGATTACATCTATGTTGATGCTGGAACAACATTCCAATTAGGCAAATCAGAATTAAGGGTTATGTTTCAGGATTAAGGGATGTGTTTACCGTTTATGTTAAGTTTACGCTTACAGTTAGGTTTATGCACTTCTGCATGATTGTTATCCAACTATTATTCTCCTCTGATTTTGGGAATAATTTACAGTTATGGTTGGGTTTAGGGTTAGGGAATAGGTATGGATTACATTTCCTAACAAAAATTATGTTCCAGGATCAACATCGTACTTGGCAAAATCATGACGTGTGATTATTTATGTAGCACCATGGTCCTGCAAGTCATAAAATTTCTTTCTACTGTATGTCCACACATGTAGCGGAAAGCTTTCGATATTTTGCTAAATAATTTGGACAGAATGTGTGTCATTTGCACCACTTGGGGCACTAAATTACATTCTGTTTTGGTTCACCAACATTATAAAAATGACATTGGAAGTGGGTGCTGGAGGCCATGTTTACTTCTGGTGTTCAAATATTTAGACCCCGATCTACATGTGAATCATGTTCAATTCAGTTCAATTCATCTTTATTTATATTTATTTTATAATGTAGATTTTGTCAATGCAGCTTAACATAGAAGAAGTTCTAACATACTGAACCTGCTTCAGCCCAGTTTTCAGAGTTGAAGTTCAGTTTATTTTAATGCAAATGTCAGTGCTGAAAGGAACAAACATCACCAAATGACGAAAATGAAAGCAAAAACCTTGAGAAACATGTCTGTTGTCTTTATTTATTGTTTTAACAAATTGTTATTTGTTAAATCTATTACACAAACTTCTGAAAAAAGCTGACCCTAATCAATGTATGATTTGTACACTGTTTACTCTCATCATTACCAGGCTCATATAAAGGGCGTGCGTCCATCGACGGAGCGACTCTGACCCTCCGTGGTGTCACACAGAAAGATTCGGGAGTGTATCATTGTGAAGTCACAGCCCGTCAGGACAAAATCAAGCTTGGGGAGGTCTCTGTCACCCTCAGTGTGCTTGGTGGGAATGCAAATCTTTTTTAATTATTCAACTGCGTTGTCATTTTCATTAATAGCTTACACATGTGCAGTTGCACCATTGATATTTATAACCTTTCTCTGAATGAGCAGTCTGATCATGTGATTGTAACTGTGTTCTACATTTACAGTGCCGCCCCATGCGCCAACCTGTGAGGTCCCGGAAGCAGTCATGAGAGGATTTTCTGCTGAACTCCACTGTAAAGACAAGCTGAGTGTTCCTGCTGCCACCTACAGCTGGTACAAAGACAACAAACCACTCAACACTGCCAACCCTCAAGATGTCCACTACACCCTGGACACAAAAACCGGGAGTCTGGTAAGAGTAGTGTTATGATCTCTTTCAATCACTTAAACATCAGATGTACAAAAAGTATAGTTATAGCAGTGTTTCCCAACCGTGTTCCTGAAGGCACACCAACTGTAGACATTTTCAACCTCTCCCTAATCAAACACACCTGAATCAACTTATCAGAACATCAGAAGAGACTCCAACACCTGAAGTTAATGGGTCAGAAAAGGGAGACATCCAAAATATGTACTGTTGGTGTGCCTCCAGGAACAGGGTTGGGAAACACCTGTTATAGCATATTTAGCATGAAATATTAAGATATTGCATTTAAGTATTACAGTGTATTTACTAAATAATAAACACTAATTGACACTTTAAATCTTTGTACTTGGCTACTGTCCTTCAAACCACTGAGATTTTAGTCTCTTGAAATATGATCAAATTAAATAAAAGCTTTTATATATGTTACTACATGAAGTCAACTTGTTATGCTGAATAACTACATTATTTCAGCCATATTTAAGTTTATAAATGCTATTTGAAACATTAAAGCAGACACTTTTCTGAGTTCTATGTATATAAAATCTTTCATGTATATGTAATATTATGCTAACACCAGTGTTTTTTACATGCACCTTGTTGATTGTGTGAAGTTCCACCAGAATAATCGAATTACCTTTTAAGATGCATTTATAACATGAAGATTGAATTATACTGATTCTCATCCTTTGCTTTTGAGCAGAAATTTAAGTCAGTGTCTAAATCTGACGAGGGTCAGTATCGATGTGAGGCCTCCAATGGTGTGGGAGCACCCAAAAGCTGTGCAGGCCATCATATGAAGATAACTGAATGTAAGTATAGTAAATTGGTCATTTCAAAAGCGTCTACATAATATGAATTGCAGGTCATGTGACACATTCAGGCATTCACTTAAAACATTTTGACTACAGCAGGAAAAACCTTTATTTGTTTTTTTTTAAATTTGACTATGATAATAAAATTATTAATATATTCATATTTTATTATTAAAATGACATTCATAATTTCAACATTAACTAATTAAGTTTTTCTGTCCAAATTTAAATGCAGTTAAAGCCTAATTCCTTATCTGCTTTGCTACAGAGTTGACTTTTCAGAAATGTGAACAATATATTACCATTCAAAAGTGTGTTTGTTTGTTTTTTGGAAGGATGTGCTTTTTCTGCAAGCATGCTATAAATTGATCCAAATTGACAAAATCTAAAATAAGCAAAGACATTTATAATGTTCCGAGGTTACTTTTATACTCCACTATTTATGCTATCCAAATGATTTTGTTTATTTGAAGAATCCTTAAATATGTGCCCTGGTTTTCATGGAAAATATTAAGTGTTTTTCAACATTAATAGTTAATAGTTGACTTCAAATATTCATTGAGCACTAAATTAGCATATTATATAAATATTTAAATATTTTTCATTTAGTAATAATATATTATATATTTTTTCATTTATTTTTATTTATTTATTACTATTATGGGTGTCACGGTGGCGCAGTGGGTGTATGATCGCCTCACAGCAAGTGAATGGGTGTTTCCCAGTGTTGGGTTGCGGCTGGAAGGTCATCCGCTGCATAAAACATTTGCTGGATAAGTTGGCGGTTCATTTCGCTGTGGCGGCCCCTGATTAATAAAGGGACTAAGCCGAAAAGAATACGAATGAATGAATATTATTATTATTTTATTTTATTGACGGTCCATATACTGTTTGCATTCAAAAATCATTTTGACTCTTGCAGAAACACATTGTAGGGTCATAGCTTGTTAAACTCCAAGATACTGGAGTTAATAAATGCATACAGCACATTTGAATAACTGTCTGACCCGCTCTGTTGCAGTTGAGCTGAACATGACAATGATTATTGCAATAGAAGTGGGAGCGTTCCTGCTGCTGGTGTCCTGCTGTGTGTCCATCTGTCTGTGCTGCAGACGAGGCTGCTGTCGCTGCTGCTGCCGTCGTGAGTACAACTTTATTCAATACTAACTATACCTGATTCTCAATGACTGCATCTTCTCACACAACTTTTACATTTATCAACAGAGAGTAAAGGAGAGACAAAACAAAGGTATGTCACTTTAGTCTAGCCTATATTAATACATTAGAACAGACTATTAAAAACAAAGCATTTCTTTTTCTTTTTAGCAGAACAAAGACCAGCTATAACCAGCCAACAGATGTAAGTGTTTATGCTTCTTATTATGGGAAGATGTTTTAATATTTATTATAACAGTGATAACGAAAAGTAGTTTTAACATTTAAGCCCTTAAAGTCTGTCTGAAATCAAGTAGTCAATCAAATAGTGCACATTGTTGTTCTTTAGGTGAACAATTAATCTGTGCAAGGTAATCCACTAAATTAAAAAAAGAGTTTTGGTAATCTTCAGTCAAAGTCTGACCATTTGTGGTGGTCTCATGATGTCAGCTTGACGGCTTCAGCCACAATATTCTTAACCAAGCCCCTCTAACCTCTAACTAATCGTTTCTAACGTCTACTCTGAGGGAATGATGGGCAAAAAGAAAGCCCCCTATGCAATATCAACAAATTGAAATAAAAGTCACAGCAACTTCTGATTCACACAGACTTTAACTGTCACTGTCCCACAGTTTTTCTGATTTTTATTTTATTTATTTATTTATTTATTTATTTTTATCTTATCTTGACAAACTTTTTAAAATATGCGTGCATCGTTTTCAAATGTGAACTCAGAATGTGAGTGTGAATGTTATGTGGTTAATGTACTAATATCTACTCTATACTAGTATTAAAATGTAGTTATTTTTCCCATCAAGTGCTTAATCTTGTGTGAGTGTTTAAACTTTAGGTATTAGTGCCTTTTTAATATTTACCAATACCTATTATTTAGACACTGGAATGTATTATTAGATTATAGTGCTTTCCTAGTAGATGCAAGCACCCATTATTAGTATTTTTATCTGAAATGCTACTAACAAGTTTATTTTGTAGCACTTTATTTTGGTGGTCACTATTAGGCATGGGCCGTTATAAGATACTGACAGTATGATAAAAATATCCCAGTTTCACCAACACAATCTCATGGCAATTCGAAACTTTTTGATTTAGTGGCTAATTCATACGATCTAATTCGTACAATTTAGTACGATTTGCTCATCCCCCAATGACAGTTGGGTTTAGGGGTGGGGTTAGGTGCCACGCCTTCTTTTTAAAATCGTACAATTTTGTACGACGGAACTTGTACGAATTAGCCATTAAACTGACAAAACGTAAAATACTTACGTTTTCTCGTGAGATCAGGCTGGTTTCACAGTATTGTGATTACTGCTCTAAAATATATTCTTTTTAAATGTCTGCCTAAAAACGAAAACTTTTTTCCCCTTTGAACACAATTTATTTTATTTTAAGAAACATTTATAATATTTTGGAGCAGTAAACATGTCAGGCTAAATAATTCAAATGAATCATTGACTTCTGCTGTCTTCATTAGTTTCAAAAACACTGATTTCTTTACAGTTTAAAATGGCATCTTTGTATATCTTTTCTGCTGGAGATACTGTTGTCCTAAAAACAAACAAACAAAAAAACGTTAATAAAAATTCCTATACATACCTTAGGAACGGTAAAGCAGAAAATGTTTAAAACCTTGACTTTTCCAAACCACGGTATACTTTGAAAACAGTTGTCGTCCCATGTCTAGTCACTATTGCACATTTAGGTGACTGAAAGTTGCATTGTAACTACATCCCACATAGCAAAATATCTCTGACCCAGCTCTGGACTACACAATCAGCTTTTGCTTGGCCCACATGCCGCAGTGAATTACAGTACATGACTGGACCATTTCTGGCTTCCAGACAAGTGCCAAATATGAACCATAGCTGGGCCAAGTCTCAGCCAAGTTAATAACCCATATATGTGCCTAAAATGGGTTAGATATGTTTGTGTGTCACGACTGCAATAAAATTGATAAACCTATTTATCATTGCGCTTAAGGCTTGCTATGGGTGAGCTTTTTCTCAAAGCGACCTGATTGGTAGAATGTTTTTCTTTATTTGAAAATAGAAAAAAAATGCATTTTAAATGTGGGTCAAGACAGGCCAAACTTACATGGTCCACATATCAAGTATTAACATCTGGGCCAAATACTACATTTGACTTCTGACCGAGTATTGTTTACCACCTCTGCCAAACCAGTGCCATGTTTGGCCCACATGCTGTATGCCAGTGCTGGATGAATGCCTGCTGTTCCAGATGTATGCCAAATCTGGGTCAGAATTCTTTGTTACCTGGGATGCCAATGACTTCTCTTTTGAGTATTAGTAGCCTGTCTGCGTAATATCTGTTGATACTGCTCCTTCAACAGACATTTAACTCATGAAATTTTGCAAGTACATGTCAACTTGCAGTACACTAACCATAACCCCAATCCTTTACAGTCTACTTACACTGTAAGCCCGGACAGGTTGATTGAACTTAAAAAATTTATGGAAACTCGTTGCCCTAAAAAAGCTAATTTCATCTTGTTGAATAAACAACACTTTTTTAGTTTATTGTACTTATGATTTCAAATGCATTTAATTAAATATTTAGTTGACTGAAATAAAGGTTTTTAGTACAACACTATTGAAATCCTAGGTACAATAAACCTAAAAGGTGTTGTTTTTTCAACAAAACAAAATTAGCTTTTTTAGGGCAACGAGTTTCCATAAATTTTTTAGGTTCAATCAACCTGTATAGGCTTAATACATAAAATCTTGACCTGAATGTTGTGACAGAATTAATTTAAAATTTAGCTATTCACTATAAATGATTTAATGAAAATACACCTACATTACAAACAAGGACAAAGAATAAAAATTTACTTTACACTTTATTTAAAATCACTTAGGCATATCAATCCGAAACAAGTAACAAAACTAGAAAATGCCTTGTACAACAATTAGTCAATATTTATTGTTATAAATCGTATTAAAACAATTGCTTAAAATCTTTTAAACAATTTTTACAAACACATACAAATCATAAACAACCACAGTATGTTATTAAATTGTAACATTATGGAATATTAACACTTGCCAAACACTAAGGCATAGTTTAAAAAAATTTTGATCTCACAATTAGGACAGCAAGTCTGAAGGAATATGCCTTTTCTGTACCTTTTTACATGGCAAGTTGATTTTAACAGCCAGAATCTTACCCTTCAGCGTCTTCTTACCCAAACTTGTTGAATGAAAAGAAGGGTATTGTCCATGCACTTTGGGTAGCCTAGGTGTAGTTCATAGGTTAATCCAAAAAGTTACATGGCCTGGGGTATATTGTCCATTTCAACATTCCCCTCCTAGATGATTCCCACTGAGGATGGGTGGAGGCGGAAGGACAGGGGTTGCAGAGCCACATCTTAATTTTCTCGGTTAAGGAATCCAGTGGGCACATGTTGGCATGAGTCTCCATAATCTGAAGCTTACAACAATAAATAGATAACATAAATAAATCTTAGAGGTGTACATTTGATTTTAATATACATTATTTGTATTGAATGTTTTAGTTCTATGCAAACATAATTTGTTAATTGTATACCCAAATAAATCCAGTATTGAATAATATATAAATTATGAAAATACTACAAAAAACTAAATACATTTTTTTTATACAAGTCATTGCATACGGCATGAAAATATTTGATATAATTAAATTACTAAAGATTTTATGTTATTCTACTTTTCATTTTAGAGTTTCAAAGGTGTTGATCATTATTCTATTTATTAATGAACTACAATAAGACATTGTTTGGGTGATTTATTTATTGTTATTGCTAACATAAATGCACATTAAGAAACATGATACAAAAAACGTATATTAACATACAAAAACATTTATTAATGATACTTACAAAACATGCTTTGAAGAACTCAGTTGGGTCATCACCAAGAAGTACTGGAAGCACTCAATGGCAACACAGTAAGACCTCTCTTTGACCTGAAGATCTGGATCAGCTGTGGACAGTGAGGATCAAGAGACCCATAGAATTCTTGCTTAAGATTCTTTCTAACTATCTGGTTGAATTCTTGATACACCTGTAGTAGTAAAACACACACAAAAAAAAATTATTAACATCAGAGAAATGTCAAAATTTAACAACTGTCAAATTAACATGTTATCATGTTTATCAATGCTGTACTCATTTCATTACAAGTACATTCCTGATATATGCATGGAAATGGCTGGTTCTTGCATAGCTCCCATGTTTAATTCTCTAATGTTTTAATAATAACCCTCTTTTGTCACAAGCAAATGTGCAATACTTACATTTTCATCTAATCCTGGTTGGCCTTGCTTTGATCTTTCTGGAATCTGCAGTTACAAAAATATACATTAGATTACTAGCTAACAAAACACATTTACATATTTTGATCTGTTTAATTCTTTTGGTTAACAGTATCTGTTTGGGAGAAATTTGGAGTAGAGCACAACAGCTATTTATTTATGTAGCTTTTCATTCTAATAACCTGAAAATGCACTTGATAAGATCATGTTGATGAGCACGAGGTTACATATCTTTAAAAACTGCTGACTAACATGGATTCGTATTTCTCACATGTGAAGAAAGAGGCAAATCTCAATGTATTCTAGTCTGTTTAATGCTTCACTTACAAAGAAACATTAAAAAAGCTCAGGTTAATGTTATGCTAAACATCTCTGACGATACATAACCACCACTGAAAAAATAGTCAATTTACACAACAGATAACGCGGATGACTCATGGAATACAATATCAATATTAAAGCTGCAAGCAGCGATGATAGGGACCTCGCACCCGGGCTCACCGCTGCCCGGCGGCTGTAGGACGACAGAGAACCGCGAACAATAATAGTATAGGCCGATACATAAAAAAATCTGAGAAAATCACTGATTTATGCCAAACTTGCTCCCGTCAGCAGGTGGCGCTATGACTGTGACTCAATATTTTCATGTAGATGTCTTCAGGAGAGGATTTTAATGAACCATGTGAATTTTCAGGCATATCGGACATTGTTTGGCTGAGTTATAGGCAATTTTACTGTTGCCACCAGGTGGCGCTATGACTGTGACTCAATATTGGCATGTAGATGTCTTCAGGAGAGCAATCTTATCAACCATGTGAAGTTTTAGGCAGATCGGATGTTGTTTGGCTGAGTTATAGGCAGTTTTACTGTTGCCAGCAGGTGGCGCTATGACTGTGACTCAATATTGGCATGTAGATGTCTTCAGGAGAGCAATCTTATCAACCATGTGAAGTTTGAGGCAGATCGGATGTTGTTTGGCTGAGTTATAGGCAGTTTTACTGTTGCCAGCAGGTGGCGCTATAACTTTATCGAGTTATTGGCGCGTAAACATGTTCAGGTCAGGACACTTATCAAATGTGTGAGGTTTGAGGCAGATCGGATCATGCATGCCTGAGTTATAACAACTTGATGTTTCATGGCGAATCATCAAAGTTTGCGAGTCCGCCACGGACATGCCCATCGACGAAAACTCTAGACCTTCACAATATATCATCGATACTGCTTTCAGATGACACCACTCAAATTTGGTGCTGATATGATGAAATTTGTGCGAGGAGTTTGTTTTACTGTAAATCATGTCATTTCCTGTAGCCAGCAGGTGGCGCTATAACTGTATCGGGATATTGGCATGTAAACGTGTTCAGGTCAGGACGGTTATCAAACGTGTGAATTTTGAGGCAGATCGGATAATGCATGCCTGAGTTATAACAACTTGATGTTTCATGGCGAGTCGTCAAAATTTACGAGGCCGCCACGGACACGCCCATCGACGAAAACTCTAAAGCTTCGCAATTTAACATCGCCAAGGCCTTTAGATGACATAAGCCAATTTTGGTGTCGATCGGATGAAATCCCTAGGAGGAGTTCGTTAAAGTACAACGCCTGGAAATGGCAAAATTGCCACTTTTTCGCCGCAGGAAGCCATAAATATCCGACTTCCTGTTGGGTTTGAGATATTGCTCCTTGAGAGTTTTTTGTAGGTCTTGGCATGTTTGAGGTGTGTGCCAATTTTCGTGCATGTGCGTGATTCGTGGCTCGGGGGCTTGTCCGTATCAATTTTCTAGGTGGCGCTGTCGAGTCAATTTGCCACGCCCACTTCCGAAACCTACAATAAACGTAAATTTTCGCCACTTCTGGGGCGTGTGCAAATTTTCGTGAGTTTTCGGGCATGTTTAGACCCTCAAAATCGCGATTCATTCGGGAGAAGAATAATAATAATAATAATAATAATAATAATAATAATAATAAACGGAGCAATTCCAATAGGGCCTTGCACCGTTCGGTGCTCGGTCCCTAATTAAACATGTGACGACCTCATAAAGCATGTTTTCACGTACAGTAACTGTAACGTTAAGTTATAATGCGGCGGCCGCGATCGGTTATAACGTAGCATAAATGAACACGCTAACACAGGCAAAACTAATATTCACTTTTTTACAAATTATATGTTCGATGTCACGATCGCATTACTCACGTCTTTGCACTTTGCATGTCTTAGAGCTGTTTATAAATGTGGTAATGGCGGTTGCGATTGACCGGAACAATAACATGATCCTAACGTTAGACACAGCTTAATCTTACATGTAGCTTTCTTGTTAACTGTTGCATACTTTGTTTATTAAAGGAAAACAATGTATGGGCTGTTTAAGACAAAAATATGAAATTGTACTCACAGTGATCAGCAGCCATTCGAAAATGCGCGCTCACGCTGTATCCACCAGTGACGTCAGTCCAAAGACAAAGAGCCAATCACATTTTCCCTTGCACATCACTACTTTGACAAAAGACTAGAATAAGCTTTGTTAAGTACATTCAATTTAAACATTCCAGTAGAATAAAAAATATCATGCAAATCGTACAACAAACTAAACAAATTGAATAATTGAGCAAAAAAATTGGTATTTATGTTTATTGAATCTAGGTATTTTGAATTAATACAACTTTAGGGATAACAGTGTATAATCTAATGAGAATTACTTGGCATGTAGATGCAGTGTAACTTAAATTCAACAAAATGCTTTAAAGGCACCATCAAAATAAAGTGATACTGATTATTTATTTCACCAGTAAGATTTTGAATTGAAGTCCACAGTGGCCATTCCAGTCATAACTTCAAATGGCTAGTTGTTTATGAAGAGTTTTTTGACTCGTTTCTACTCCAAATATCTAAAACTTCTTAAATCAAGAAGCATTTCCTATACAAACTTGATTTTTTTTTCTATTTTCAGAAATAATAAGCCAAAATTTGAGTTTTCCTTTAAAAATAAAAGTCTCAGCAACTTCCGGTTCACACAGACTTTACCTGTCACAGTCCTGTGTGTTTTTCAGAACATTTTTATCTTATCTTGACAAACCTATGTAAAGTATGCAAAAATGTAAATATGTAAAAAAAAAAGCTAGTTGTGACTAATAAGATACATTTTTTTTGTGTGTACTAGCACTAGTTACAAAGTATGGTAATTCACAATAAGATTCCATTGATTAATGTTACTTAATGTATTTACTGACACGAACAAACAATGAACAATACCTTTATTGCAGTATGTTTATCTTTGTTAACATTAGTTATATGAAAATAAAGTTGTTCATTGTTAGCTAATGTTAACAAGCACAAGTACTGTACACTTTAGTAAATTCATTAGCAAGCATTAACTAATGAAACCTTATTTTAAAGTGTGACCCAAAATATACCATGTAAGAAAAAAAAATGGTAAAAAAGCCGAGTACTTACTAGTCATTATTAAAAGTGCAAGTCAAAGTATATAATAAATAAGTACTAGTATCTATTGAGTAGTAACTAGTATCTAATGAATAAATACTATTGACTTTTATAGAATAAACACTGGTATGTAATGGAAAATATACTAGTAGCTATAAATGTACTAGTAGAATGAAAATAGACAGGAGTACGTTTTATAGATTTAGTTAAGTGCATTGCTATACCTACTGTTAACTCACTGGTCATAGTATTCAAATAGTGAAGAAACTTTTGTATAATGTGGCTGTTCTTTAATGAATTGTTCATCTCTTTCCACAGCCGAGGCGATACAAACATACACAATCTTTTGTGCTGTGAAGTATGGACACTTGTTGGCCAGTGCTGTGCTAAAAGAAGTGAATCAGTGACCTCAAATGCCAGAGAATTATATATATTTTTCAAGTGCACTTGTATATTTCTATGCTTTAAGAGTAAAAACACGCCCCCTGGTGGCCAGATCTGAAAACAGCTAAACAATTCACAACAAGCCTGCAGCATCTACTGTTTCTTTTGTACTACTGTATTGTTTGTGTTTTTTGATTTAGGAGGATTCAGTTGTTTTTATGTACCGTGTAGTATTGTCTCGTGCCCGCTATAGGTCATACAACCTACAGTTTAAAGGTAATATTGCACTATTATTTAGATTTTGCCTACAGACATATCAAGTTGCTAAGAATCATGTTACTAAGGAGGCCCAAACTACAGATTTGATGGTCTGTTTGGTTTGAGCAGAAACAGGCTTGGTTCATCTCAGGATGTCGCTAAAGTCTGTAGTCATCATATAATCAATCTTGGGTAGATTTTAATCACAAGCACCTTGACTTGTTTCTACATGTTTTCTTTTGTTTCAGCGTCGTCATTTGTCTGATGACGCATGTATCAAATCATTCAGAATTTTTTATATGTATTTTGAGTATGGACAAAATGTATGTATTTTTCTCAGAAGAAACAGTCACACAGGTTTGGATTGGTTAGTTAATGACGGCAGTTTTCTTTTTTGTGTGTGAATTATGTCTTTTCTACTAATTTTACTATTTGTTTTTCCTTATATGTGTGATTTATACAAGCAAAGAGTTGTTTTTTCTTCCAAAACTAGATGTTTTAGTCTTTTGTTAAAGTATTTTCTATGTGAATTCAAACATCAGCCTTCACTGCAATATTCCTCTTTGACATTGATGATCTCAATGACTTTTAAAAACACTTTAAAATAAAGAAAGTCACAAAACCTTTATATTTTCTACAATATTTATTTGATCACTGGCTTGAGGGCAGTTACAAATCACACCAAAAGACAATTTACCTGAATTTCCTTCAGGTTTTATGCAGTTAAAGACAGTATTAAGAATAATTTGAAGAGAGAGCGATTAATCAATATATTCTCTAAATGTCCATTTATAGGGAGCAACACACAATTTCTTCATTTTGCATCTCAACTTTATGAATAATGAGGAAGATTTGCAGCTTATGCAATATTCAATTGACTACATGTACCTTTTGTACTATTAGTCATGTGAAAACACCAAAGAAATGTGTTGTTTATGGATTAAGAATAAAATGATCAAGTACAGCATATAGTTGGAGTGCAGAATACCCACTGTTAAACCCAACAGTCAACTTTATAAAAAGAAATGAGTGTAGTTAACTCAAAATTGACTAAAAGTTAATTCTACTCATTTTAAGAGTTTTGAACTCAGTGTTGAAGGTAATGAGTTAAATACCTCATTACTTCAACTTAAATGGAGTAAGTTCACAGTACTCATATAAATTAGTTTTTAACTCAAACGGTTTGAGTTGCCTTAACTTATTGAGTTGTACAGTACTCAGTTGATTTGAGTTCTCTTAATTTATTGGCTTTTACTGTGCTCATATTGCTTCGTTTACTCAAATGGATTAAGTTCACAGTACTCATTAGGATTAGTTTTTGAACTTAAATGGTTTGTTGCCATCGGTTTCCTTAAACGGGTTGAGTTACCTTCACTTTTTGGGTTTTACAGTGCATGTACAGATCAACACATTATGTAATGTATATACAACTGTATAAATACAAATGTGTTTATGTTAGTATCTGTGTTAAGGCTGCACAATTCATCATTTTGACATTGATCAGCATTGATATAGCAGTGTGTGTATGCGCAATAGTCACATCACCTAGATATGCAATGTTGAGTTCGGATTAGAATTTAGCGAGAGTCACAGTACAGAAGTATCACTGAAGAGTTTAATCACAATAGGGTCAAATTTGATAATTTACATGTTTTTAAGGCCTGAGAGATGAAAGTTTTCAGGCACAATACACACTACCAATCCAATAGGAAGCTTAATAAAGAATAGTTTTATTGAATTATTTATACACTAAAGCCTTTGCAATGTAATTTTTCGAATAACAAAACCAAAAATAATAATAATAATAATAAAAATAAATCATGCACTGTTTATTTCATTTTACTGCATTTATCTATGCTTGTAAATAATTTATTACATTTTATGCATGATTCACTCACCTACAGAATCATCTCAATCAATCAAAATTAATACATTAATATTTTAGGGACCAATTCTCACTATTAACTAAAAGATAAGCAGGCATGTTATTGAGAATTGGCTGCTTAGTACTTATAAACTACATATTCTGCATGATCTTATTCTGAGATCATGTATTTGATCCCTAATACATAAACTATCTTAATAATGAGAAAATTAGGAGTTTATTGAAGTCAAAGATCATAGTTAATGGTTTGCTAATAGCAAAAATTGAATCATAAAATAAAGTGTGACCATAAATTCTTTCCAAATAGTGCTACAGTACATCCTAATATATCTCACAGAAGAAAACGAAATATCGTAATGTCAGATTTTTCCAATATCGTAAGGTGAAACACTGCAGGGACTAATTTAGAAATTCTGGCTTTCAAAACTTCACAGTGTTTTTAATCACTATGTATCTATTTGTATCTGTAGATTTTGATTACAATAAAAATTCCTAAAGCCTTTTTTTGCAAGTTAGTTTTTCCCCTTCTGTACTGAGGAATAAATTAATATTTCTGTTCTATAAGTCGAGAACTAAAAGTTTTACTCCATTCACTGACGGTGTCTCGCCTCAAAGACAACGCAAAACCTGACACATTCTGTTGTCTTATGTTGGCATTTGTGTGGCACAGTTAACAAACAAATTCACAGATACTGTTTAAATCCCCGTGCATGAAGAGGATGAGGAGTCCCGAGTGGGGTGTTCGTGTTGCTGTCAGTGGGCAGCGAGGCCTCCAGCTCATCCCCGCCCCCAACGCAATGTTGACCAAAAACCAGCATGAACATTCAGTCAACTTATTAGCACACACACTAAACTAAAGCCCTGACACCCAGCTTTAGCCCGCTAAAACTCCAACACAGCACTTACTCGCCGGGATAAAGAGGTAAGTTTGGTAGAAATTATGATATTGAGGAGATAAAGGCGAACAGAATGTCTGTTCAATGCGTGTGAGGTTATAAGCGTGTCAGTTTTCCCGCTTTCTGCGCGAGCTAGCTGTTAGCATCCTGAGGGGAAACAGAGCTAGCCGGAGTGCTAACAGAAGTGACAATAACCCAGCCCTCTCACATCCGACGAGCAGACGGTAAAGATACTTGCATAGTTTATTGTGGGTTGTTATAAACGGATCTATTTTATCGAGAGATGTGCTTAACGTTTATAACTCGATCGCACGACTTTTCGTAAAAGTTAGCGCGAGCTGTTTGCTCGAGCAGATCTTCAGTTCAGCCAGGCGTGTCTCTCAGTCTTTCGTCAGCATAAGCTAAGCAGCTAACAAAGACGCCAGATATACATATATATACTCCATCCATAACTGTACCTGCCGTAGATAATACATCCCGCACGAATCGCATAATTAAACATCGTGATGTTTCCGTCCGTTTCTTCAGTCGCACGGCTGTTTTCGGAAGTCTGTCAGCCGCCGTGACTTCGGCCAGGATTTCCGGCTGCTTTTACATCTGCCCTTCTCTTGTTTTGTTTCCGTTTCTTCCATTTCCGTTTTAACTTTCCAGAATCAAAAGTCTTGATGTGTAGCTAGCCCTGAAAGTTTCAGAAGTTGTAAAAAGTCGTCTTTTACGCCCGGTTTTGCGGTTATATTACGAAACCCAAAAGCATTCCAACATGGCAACTGCGTTTGTATCGATTCGCGCGTCGTCTTCCCACCCAGTCGCGGGTGGAAATTATATTAGCGAAATATTACGTTTAAAGCTACACACCCAAATAATAAACGGGTCGAACGAATGGATAGCATATTTAATAAATAAGTGCGTCCCTTGTGTTTAATAAAAGTGATAATGTGCGGAAAATTGGACATTGGGCCTGTGCTCAAGCAAAGCCTCGGTGTTGCCTGAGAGTTTATAGGACTTCAGAGACAGCTTGAGTGCGTTAACTTGACCATTTACTGCATCTGGGACACACTTAGATGTTTTATATAAGTTTGTGTTTGTTAAAATGTTTGAAAAGATGTAATATTGTGTTTTTATTTTTAGTATAGTTTGTTTTGTATAATTTAGTTTGTTTTGTTTTTTAAATTAGTGTAAAACTACTTACAGCATCCTTTAATATATACTAATGTTTGCATTAATATATTTATTTGTTAATATATTAGTAATGTTTACTAATAATATAAATCAAATAGGTTAAGATTAATGTGGAGTGTGAACACACAACAATTTTATGTAATAACTTTATAGATTCGTAACAAAGAATAATAAAAACAGATGTCACAAATTCTTGCTTTTAGTTTCTTAGTGTGTGAACTGACGTCTCTGTAGGTCTTAAAAAGTGTCCATTTGCAGTTTTAAGGGCTTAAAAATACTTTTAATTGGAGAAGAAAGAAGTTATAAAGTTATGGCATTAATGTTAAACCTTACAAGTAATGTAAAAAAAAAAAAAAAATCCAAACAAGGTACAATTAATCAAAGAGAAAATGAGGAAATTAGGTCTTTTAATTAGACATAAAAACTCCTATGGTTAAAACAAAAGCGACTGACATGTATAGTAATTATCTTTGAAGTTTTTTTAGTCTACTGGCAGATATGTGTTCTTCCTTTCCTAATTTGGCTTAATTCCAGAGAAAACAAGACTCATAGCGTTTAATTTTCTTCCCAAATATGCATCTTGATTTACAATTCTTTGGACAATTCATCTTGATAAAGACAACAAAATGAGTAAGAACATGATGCAGTATGACAGGAAGGTACGGCCAAAGTTATTTTATTATTCTAGTGTTTGGGAGATTTTTTTAAAAATCATTTTCATTAAACAAACTTTGTATAATTTTAATATATTTTATGTTTGCTTGGTTTTTATTTAGATTTTATATAGTGTTTGTATTTTTGAGTTTGCAACTCAATTCTTTGACAATAGCTATAGATTCTGTAATAGCAATAAAAATAAACCACTACTTCAAAATGGTTTGACAGTGGAGTTGTTCAAACTAAAGCTGTTTTTGTGCAGTCAATTAAAAAGCAATAGATATCAGTACAGTTTAATTCACAACCTAAACTCTTGCTAATACACTACCTGAAAAAAAGTCTTTTCGTCGATCCCAGTTGTAAGAGCGTTAAGTAATAACTTGACTTTTAGTTGATCATTTGGAGGAGTGGTAGAAGGTAGATTTTTCTAATGAATCATCTGTTGAACTGCATCCCAATCATCAAATACTGCAGAAGACCTATTGGAACCCGCCAGGACCCAAGATTCTCATAGAAATCAGTCAAGTTTGGTAAAGGAAAAATCATGGTTTGGGGTTACAGTCAGTATGGGGTGTGCAAGAGATCTGCAGAGGGGATGGCAACATCAACAGCCTGAGGTATCAAGACATTTGTGCTGCCCATTACATTACAAACCACAGGAGAGGGCAAATTGTTCAGCAGAATAGCGCTCCTCATACTTCAGCCTCCACATCAAAGTTCCTGAAAGCAAAGAAGATCAAGGTGCTCCAGGATTGGCCAGCTCAGTCACCAGACATGAACATTATTGAGCATGTCTGGGGTAAGATGGAGGAGGCACTGAAGATGAATCTAAAGAATCTTGATGAACTCCGGGAGTCCTGCAAGAACTCTTTCTTTGCCATTCCAGATGACTTTATTAATATTAATAAGTTATCTGAGTCATTGCAGAGATGTATGGATGCAGTCGTCCAAGCTCATGGGAGTCATACACCATAATAATTCTTTATCCACTGCACCATGACTTTATATTCCATATGCTGTACATTATTTCTGTTAAGTGACAAGACTTTTGTCTTAAAGTCAGACCTTACTGTCCTAATTAAATCATTAAAAATCAAGGCATGGTCATATTTTATTTTGGTGAAATAATTGTAATCTAAAGGCCTTTGCCTTTCATATAAGCCACTTCTGATACCAAATGATCAACTAGAAGTCAAGTTATTATTTGTCGTTCCTAAAACTTTGATAGGCGACAAGATTTTTGTCAGGTAGTATACAACTCATTGTGTGGTCTTTATAATTTGACTGATCAAGTTAAGATCATATCAACATATTATGTTTTCTTTAAATTTGTTTACAGTTTTTGAAAGTCTTACTTTTACTTGTCAAACTTGCAAACACCTAGATTAATTTGTTAACAAACTTTTTGTTTGTAAATTGTTACCAGCCATTCTTATACACTTGCTTGTGATCAGTTCTATATTAAATTGTCTATGTTATACATTTTAATTTGCATTTGCTTTATAGTTGGACAAGGAGTTGAAGGGATGTCGAAAAGTGAGACAGAGGAGATGATTGAAATTGAGATCGATGGACGGGAGAAACAGGAGTGTTTAGAGGAAGGGTAAGCGATTTCAGTCCTCCTCCTCTTTTCCTCTCTGTAGGATGAATCACTTCATTGACTAATAAGCATCTTGTGCCTGTGAAATGATGCTTTTCATTTGACCGAACGCCAGGATCGAGGAGCAAACCATCACAGCAGCTGAACTGATCACTCAGGACATTGACATCAATGAGCCGATCGGGAACCTGAAGAAGCTGCTGGAGCCTCGTCTTCAGGTCCCGCTGGATGGATATGACATTTGTCTGCAGGACATCCTAGTATGTGTTTCTGTTTGAACAGACTCTTATTTGAGTGCACTCATTGTGCTGACGCTCATCTGTTTTGTTTTTTTTCCCTCGTAGTTGCATCCTGATCACAGCTTGTTCGATCAAGGAGTGAAGACAGATGGCACAGTACAGCTCAGTGTGCAGATCGTCACGAAACCGGGTAACTGTTTACAGTGATCTCATGTTGCTGTTGGACAAATCTCAACTTGTCAACATGCCCTTCAGACAGAAATTCAAATATTTGGGTGGTTTTACGTGTCCTGCGGTGGGACGTGCTGTTTTAAACAACACTTTGCTAATTCTTTTGTAATTATGCATGCAGCTTTTATGAGTTCATGATAATTGAGAGATTAGAGGAATATTTGCATGTTTAAAAACTGCCAGAGAGAGGACTTAAATTGAAGTTGTGAAAGCATAGAAGGTTAGAGATGAACATCTAATGAAATTACAAGTTAATTTACACAATTACAGGAGGGGAAATAAGTATTCAAAACGTCACCTTTTTTCTCAGAAAACATATATGTAAAGGTGCTGTTGACTATTTTCACCAGATGTTCAATTCAATTCACCTTTATTTGTATAGTGCTTATAATTATAATTAATGTAGATTGTGTCAAAGCAGCTTCACATAAAAGGTCATAGTAAATAGGAACAGTGTAGTTCAGTTTGTAGTGTTTAAGTTCAGTTCAGTTGTGCTCAGTTCAGTGTGGTTTAATAATCACTACTGAGAGTCCAAACACTGAAGAGCAAAACCATTGATGTGCAGCTCTATAGATCCCGAACCATGCAAGCCAGTGGCGACAGCGGAGAGGGAAAAAAACTTCACCAAATGGCGGAAGTGAAGAAAAAAAAACTTGAGAGAAACCAGGCTCAGTTGGGCACCACCATTTTAATTTCTCCGCTGGCCAAACGTCTTGTGCAGAGCTGCAGTCTCAGTGGCGGATGTTGATAACAATCAAAGAAATCCAAATATGAAAATATAACCAATCTAATTAGTTTAAAATGAAGTTGTGTGTATTAAAATGAAATGACACAGGAGAAATATTGAACACATAAAGACTGGGAGCTGTAGAAAGTCAGTGAAAGCCAAGACAGGAGCTGAATAAAGTTATTCTCAGAAGTTATTCAGCAACCCTTTGCTCTTTGTCAGTGTAAATTAATATTCACTGCTTCAGTCTAACGTCTACATTATCAGGATGATGAAGATGAAACCAGAGTGGACATTTTAGCAAGACAATGATCCAAAACACAGCCAAGGAAACTCTCAAATTGTTTCAGAAAAAGAAAATCAAGCTGTAGAATGGCCCAGCCAATCACCTGTCTCAAATCCAAAAGAAAATACAAAACAAAGATCAGATTTGATCATGAGCCATCAAGATTTTTACTGTTGATTTCTGTGAAAACAAATCACACCTGAGCAATGCATGTGACCTTATTCTTCATATGAGATTCATCTTTAAGCTGCCATCAAGATTTTTAAAAGTTATTAGATCTATTCTTCTATGATTAAATCTATTCTGTGCACATTTATTTGATCAAGAATGGAATTAAAACTGTAAAATATTATTAGTTTAAAATCCAGATTTCTTATGGAATGTATTTAAAAGCTTTTTTTATGCCTGTGATTTAAAGCTGAATTTCCAGCATCATTACTCCGGTGTTCAGTGTCACTTAATTCTTCAGGATTGGTGATATGATGATCTGCTGCTCAAGAAATATTTATTTTCGCCAGTGTTGAAATCTGTTGGGCTGCTTTATATTTTTGTGGAAAGAGTGATACAGGATTATTGAAAGTGTTTACTCGTATGATGTACCAATAATGTATTTATGGTTTTCATTTGGACACATTAAATTGTTCAAGAGTGAAAGTAAAGATAATCATTAAACATTAAAATTCATATAAATGCTGTTATTTAGACCTGTCACAATAATCAATATATCGATCCTGCAATATTTGGACATGACCTCAATAATTTTTTTGCGTTGCAATATATATTTACAGATTCACAAATTAATAATTAATTAATTAATTAATTAATGGCATAAAATGATCTCAAAATGACAATATTATAGCTTATCAAAACAATTTCTGTGACAATATATCGCACAACAAAAATTTCTGATTGTGACAGGCCTATTGTTATTTTGAACTTTACACAAAACGATGCTGCAGGAAAACGGTTTTCAACTTAGAAAAATTGTAAAAATCATTAATAACAGATGAGCAGCAGCAATAATCATTCATTAATTTTCTTTATTAGTCCCTTTATTAATCCGGTGTCGCCACAGCGGAATGAACTGCCAACTTATCCAGCCCATGGGTTGCAGCTAGAAGGGCATCTGCTGCGTAAAACATCTCTGGGAAACATCCATACACACTGATTCACACTCATACACTACGGACAATTTAGCCTACCCAATTCACCTGTACCACATGTCTGTGGACTGTGGAGGAAACCAGAGCACCCGTAGTAAATTTACGCGAACGCAGGGAGAACATGCAAACTCCACACAGAAACCCCAACTGACGCAGCCGAGGCTCGAACCAGCGACCTTCTTGCTGTGAGGTGACAGCAGTACCTACTGCGTCGCCTCAGCAGCAATAATAATTGTTAAATTAATTATAATAGGGCAGCAAATATATGGGGCATATTATCTGAAGGACCATGTGATACTAAACAATGGAGTAATGACTGCTGAAAATTCAGCTAAATTAATAAAATATTAAACAAAATTCAAAAGGAAATTAATTTGAAATGTAATATTTTTACTGTATTATTTTTGTTCTAATAAAGATAACAACAAAACTTCTTACTGACACCAGACATTTGACTCATAGAGTTAATTGAATGCTGAGCTAAGTCTGCGCTCTGTTTTAGGTGAAGAGAAGCTGAATATTCTGGAGATTGTGAAGCCAGTGGAGACAGTGGAGGTGGTGATTGATCCAGACGCTGCTGCTGGTGAGGAAGCTCATCTGGTGGAGGATGGACATGTGATTGCTGTGGAGCGAGCGGCCCTTCCTGATGAGACCTCAGAGCAGGTGACCCGCTGGGCGGCAGCACTAGAAGGCTACCGCAAGGAGCAGGTTCGACTGAACATTCCCTATGGTGAGTGCTTTGTCTGTGTGTGTTTGAGAGTTAAATGTAAATGCTAATTAGTACTGAAAGGTTTGGGTCAAAAGTTCATTCATTTATTTTTTTAAAGCACATAATTTATGCCAGGGCTGCATTTTATTTGATTAAAAAATACATTAAAATAGAATGTTATTTTATACTGTAATATTATTTCACATTATTACATTTTAAAATTTATCAGGGTATCTGCGGGGTCTTAAAAAGTAAAAAAATGTCTTAAATATCAAAATCTAAATGTTAGGCCCTAAAAAAATCTTACATTTACCGAAATATTGTGTTGTAGGTCTTAAATCTTCCTTTGCTCATGTACTCCTACCCAATATGGCAAAACCCATACAATCACCAACGATCCATCTCACTAAAACTTGAAACTTTTTATTTAAAATATAGTTTTTAACTCTACCAAAATGGTTTAATTATTGTCCTTACAATAACATTTGTTTAAAAGTCCTCCATGTATTAACTGCTGAGGACACTGACCTGGACAATTGGTTTTGCATAGATTTAGTTTATTGTAGTTTTTTAAAACTTAAAACATTTGTTCATTTTTTGAATCATTTTAAAGAACGTTTATGTTAGAAAAAGTGTATAATACAAGTAGAGCTTGTGTGTTACAATATTTAAAATATTTAGCTAAGAAATATCTAAAATATTACAATTTTTTTATTATTAATTTATTATTAAATTACAATAAAAATCTTTTCTATCTGGGACATTTGAAATTCATTTGTGTTTAGCCTATTATGAGTCTAAAATTTCATTCATAACGGTCTTAAATTTAACTTTGTGAAACCTGCAGAAACCCTGATTTATTTTCAAATGTATTGTCATGGCACATCTGAATTTTCAGCAGCTGTTTGTTCAGCTTTCAGTGTCAAAAATCATTCTGCCAGAATATTCTTCATAAGTCATTGTAAAACAGACTTTTTGTGGAAAATACACAATAATGAAAGAATTTTTGATGAAAGCAAAAGTTCAAAGAACAGCAGTTATTAAAAATATATATTTAAAATCTGTGTGTAATCACTTTAATTTTATATAATATTATTAATTTATTTCAAATTGATTTTACTGACTGCACATTTTTGAGCAGCAGTGTATGTATTTGTTATACTCCTTTTTTTTTATTTTTTATTTTTATTTATTTTTTAATTAAAAACGGGGAAATGAACCAAAGCGCCATTACAGTAGATTTTATGCTAAAACACAGTTCGCCCAGAAATTGACCAACCATTCACTCTCCCTTATGTTGTTTCAAGTCTAAATGATTTTTTTTTTTTTCGGTTGAACAAAAAAATATAGTATATAGTATGAAAAAAGTAAGTCAGTGGCTCTGTCAGCTGTTTTCCAGCAATGTTCAAAATATCTTCTATTGTGTTCAACATCAGATGCAAACACATAGATGAGTGTGAGTAAATGATGACGTTATTTATTTATTTTTATCCCTTTAACACGGTAAATGCTTCTGTCTGTCAGACCCCGTGCAGTGGACAGCAGATCAGGTGATCCACTGGGCAGTTTGGGTGATGAAGGAGTTTGGCATTGATGAAATGGAGGTGGGTGGCATTCACATCCCAGGACGACAGCTCTGTGGCTTCAGCCAGGAGGAGTTCCTGCAGAGAGTGCCCAGCGGCGAGATCCTGTGGAGCCACCTGGAGCTTCTGCGCAAGTGTACGCTTCACAAACAAAACACTCATTTGTATGTTTTGTGTGTATTCTATTTTCAGCCTGTTTTCAATTTCTCCAATGCTCTGTGCAGATGTACTTGCGAGTCAGGATCAAAGTCAGGAAGCAACAGTCACCATTGATCAACGTGAGTATCAGTACATCCTGAAGCATCTGCTTGATTTCCTCAACAAAAGCACTTTTTGTTGAACCTACACATGACTGGAGCTTGAAGGGCAGTTTTGTGTCTCCAGGCTAGACTTCTGTTTTTTGATGAAAGGAGCTTGTTGTTGTTGTTGTGGGTAACAGAGTTTGTTGATGTTCTCCAGCGGTGCAGATCATTCCTGCTCCTGTACAGCAGGCCACACCTACAGCCATTAAAGTGATGAAGCACAACAAAACACCACGAGCCCCTCGCATCTCAGGAGAGGAGCGCAGTTCCCCAGGCAACCGCACAGGTACACACAAACACTCAGACAACAAAACATATTCAGCTCAGCTTGTTCAAATTACATGTCATTTTATTAATACAAAAAAAGGTAAAGAAATATTTTGTTAGTTAATATGGAAATACAATTAATGGAAAGTGTTTACATGGCATGGCAATGTTTACTTGGCATGAAATTGTTAGTATTTGTTTTATTTTATGAAGGTCTGATAATATTTTTTCCAAATAATTACAATAAAATTGCTGTTATTTAGAGGATGTTTTTAAAAGAAAAATCTAAATTGGTCAAAATAACATTTAATTTAATTTGTCGTAATTCAAAGTAAGGGTTATTCCACCAAATATTGATCTTCCGAAAATAAGACATTGGTATTGTGTTGTCGAAAAATGAACATTTAATTTCAAATTTAAAAGCTATCTAACCCTGCAGGTTTACAGCTGAATTTGTTAAGTGTTACTCCTCAGAATTAACACCTCTAATAAAAGATATGTATGAGGAGGTTTTTGAAAAGGAAACACTACCCCCAACTTTATATCAGGTGGTGATTTTAGTAAATTTAAAGAAGGGTAAGCACCCAACTGACTGCCAGTTACCGACTGGTATCATTAATTTCTTTAGATACCAAAATACTTTCTAAAATTCTTGCTAATCGTTTACAAAAAGTAATCTCAACCATAATATATTCTGACCAGGTTGGATTTATACAAAACAGACACTCCACTGATAATATTAGACGCCTCATCAATGTTATGTTGGCAATCTGGAATGACAGTTCACCCATTGCAGCAGTGTCACTAGATGCAGATAAGACCTTTCATTGTGTTAAAAGCTATTTAACCAAGAAATACGTTTTTTGAGCATCAAATCAGCTCAGCTCAGCTTGCTGGAATGATTTCTGAAGGATTGTGTGACACAGTATTTGAATTTTTAAATATATATATATATATATATATATATATATATATATATATATATATATATATATATATATATATATATATATATATATATATATATACACAGTGCTCAGCATATACAAGTACATTCCTCACATAATAAGAAGCTCTACAATATTATATTTGTGGATATACACTAGATTGTCTGTCTGTCTGTGTCCTATCTATCTATCTATCTATCTATCTATCTATCTATCTATCTATCTATCTATCTATCTATCTATCTATCTATCTATCTATCTATCTATCTATCTATCTATCTATCTATCTATCTATCTATCTATCTATCTATCTATCTATCTATTTATTTATTGGTTGCTTGAAAAATGTAATTTTTTTTGTTTTCTGGACTTCCTTCTTCCTCTCATTAGGGCTGACGGTTAATCAAAAAGTAATCTAAATCGACATTCCTAACCAAAAATCGATCTAATTTTTCTAAGTCTATTTTTTTTCAATTACTCACCTTCATGTAGAGTCACGTGACCCTGCGCTATTTGTTACTTTTGTGTTACTTTTCACTACATTGACGATGATTAGAAGCTGTGCTGGAGATGCTTTGAGACAGCACATTTACCATTATTTGTTTACAGAAAATTCAAGAAATGCACTTTTTAAAATGTCATTTACAGGATATACAATAGTTATTTTATTTAGAAGAGACACTGCTTATTTTCTGCTTTTATGAAAAACATTGAAAATAATTTCTTTATTTCCAAAATGGCAAGTTATTTATTTTCACTATTTTATAAGAAAAAAGTGACTGTTCATTTTAGGCAGTGTGTGTTTAATTTCAGTTGTTCAACAGTGATGTTCAAAAATTTATCATAGATAGTAGATAGTGTGTGTTTCCTTCAATTATTTTAAATCATTAAAAAGTAATGCACCCTTCATTCAGAAATCTCTTGCTTGTAATATGTGAGCATAGATACTGTACAAAAGCTGTCAGTCAACTATGAGGGCAAAAACATAAAACAATTAAATAAAATAATCGTTTATTAATCGTAATAATCGAGATTTTAATTTTAGGCCAAATCACCCAGCCCAAATCACAAATCATCATTTTCTATTCCTGAGCCTTCTCTTGTACCAGAGAAAACACCCTGCACAATGATTGTAGAGTTATACATCATGCGTGTTTCCTCTCAGGTAACAACGGTCAGATTCAGCTGTGGCAGTTCCTCCTGGAGCTGCTGACGGATAAAGACTCTCGCGACTGCATCTCCTGGGTGGGCGAAGAAGGCGAGTTCAAACTCAATCAGCCTGAGCTGGTGGCTCAGAAATGGGGTCAGCGCAAGAACAAGCCCACCATGAACTACGAGAAGCTAAGCAGAGCTCTCAGGTGCGGGATTCTTCTTCTTGGCTCTTTAATTGGCGGTTGGCATACAGCTTTAAAATGCATTTCTTGCCACCTCCTGATTAGCTGCCTGGACCAGAAGTGATATTTCTACCCGTGTACTCTTACTTATTTAGATTCTATTATATAACCCAGTCTCCCTACATCTCTTATCTCCTGCTCCACTACAAAAATAATATTAAAATCTATGATTTCAATGTTAGTCTCCATATCTGTGATCATCTTATTCCAGGATTATCACTTCCTTAGCCGTTTTAAAGAATCGCACAGTCATTCTTATTTCAAACCTCTTCCCATTACAGGTACTACTACGACGGAGACATGATCAGCAAAGTGCAAGGCAAGCGATTCGTCTACAAGTTTGTGTGCGACCTGAGGACTCTGATTGGCTACAGCGCCGCCGAGCTCAACAACCTGGTGACTGAGTGCGAACAGAAGAAACTGGCGCGGGTGCAGCTGCAGGGCCTCGGTCAGCCTGTAAACACAGTCACTTTGGCCACCGCCACAGGTCAACCCGTCACCACAGTCACTCTGGCCGCCGCCGCGCTGGACAAAGACAGCTGAGGAGAGACTCCCAGCCAATCAGGAGGAAGACAGGAGCAATCCGGGTTTGATATTTGACTTTGGGCCAGGGTGGGAGAACAGCGGGTTTGTAAGCAGATGTGCGCTTTGTGTGTGTGTGTGTGTGTGTGTGTGTGCATGAATGAATGTGTGTGTGTATGTGAGAAAAGTATAGATGATAACGTATGAGCTTTCAGTTTTTTGTATGCTTGTTCTCTGACTGCAGGGTAGCATCGGCTATATTTCCATTGTATATAACTCTCTGTTTTTGATAGCCACGTGGGCGCAGTGTATTTTGATATTTTCCATTTGTAAAGGATCTTTTTCTTTTTTTTATTTTTATTTTCGAGTGTCCGATTCCCTCAAGGTGAGGTACTTTTTACTGTCCACCAGAGGGCAATAAAGAGACAGTTGGTTTTTTTGAATTTCATGACTCTTGCGTAATGCAGCAGGGAAAAAAACACACAGGCTGCATCCCAAATGGCACACTATGCTCTTATCCACTATGTAATTATGCACTTTCACACTCAACAGCATAGTATATAAACGTAATGTTGTCCCAAATGGAACACTAATGTTTTTTTTTAAACCCTAACCCTAAAATAAATGAGCAAACTACCAAATAGCTGCCATGAGTATAACCGCATTCACCATCAGGAGGAGGTATAATCCGTCTCATAGGAGAGTACTGCTTTCACAATCCAAACTAAATAAAGTAATCCAACATCAGTGCCTTAAAGCTCCGCCCCTTCCGCTATGTGAGCGAAGTGTGGCTGTTGAGTGTGAAGTGTTCAACATTACACACTTATTTTTACTGGTTGAATAAGGGCATCATCTGGGTATTAAAAGTGCACTTACTGTTTTTTTTTTTAGTTTTCAGTGTGAATGCACCACTTAATTTATACTATAAAATAGCGTAGAATAGTGCATAAGTATGCGATTTGGGACGCATCTACAGACATATGGAGTTAATCTAGGGCAGTGTTTCCCAACCCTGTTCCTGGAGGCATTAACTTCAGGTGTTGGAGTCTCTTATGATGTTATGATAAGCTGATTCAGGTGTGTTTGATTAGAGAGAGGTGGAAAATGTGGACTGTTGGTGTGCCTTCAGGAACAGGGTTGGGAAACACTGATCTAGGGCCATATATACTTGCAAATTAAAGGAAAGTTTTGCAAAAGAAAAAAATTTAATATTGAGCTCCGATCTCCAAAAGTCGAAAAGTGAAACTTTTTTATTTGCAGTTTTTTTGTTATAAATTTTCGCTTTGCGGTTTCTGGAGATTTACATTTATTTTGCAAGTATATATATATATACACATGTATGGCCCTAGCATGACTTCGTACAAACACACCCTTTGACTAAATGATGGCAATCACAGCATTTTGTATGTACATTCAAAACTTTATTCATGGGTTACAGTGTTGTAGAAAGCTTTTTTCCCCCCTTCTGAGCCAATGATGGGAATAGATAGCGAAGGAAAACGTCACAGAAAGAGCTTTCTCTGTTCCCTACTGACCACAGACACTCGCTTGGAGCATCCACAAATCAGCACAACACCAGATTTTGGAGCTAAGGTAATTCTATACAGGAACGTAATGAGCAGTGTGCACTGTGACAAAACTGCACAATGTTTGACTGGTTTAATGGCTGTGTTTCATTCAACAGATTTTTTACAACTTCCATCAACATCAGAGCGACTCATTACATCCTATCTTAGCGATTCCTTCCCACCTGCTCTGGCCTGTAAGGTGCTATGAGATACTTCAGTGAAAGGATAAAAGAGAGGTGAGGAGTTTCTATCCCAAAAAGTGTTCGTGAATATCACAGACACTGGGAGTGGAATATAAAGACGGGGAAAGTGGGACAAACAAACAAAAACACGATTGAAAAATGGTGGCTATTTCTGAAGCAAAATCCCACCACTTCTATTACCTCCCTTCTCTAATCCAGGCCCCATAACCAAATCCTGACATGGAGTAAAACTTCATGAGGCAAATAGGGTGTCTTTGACCCCTTTAAAAAAATTAAACTGCCAAGTGCGTAGAGTGTTGAACCAAAACATGGGCTAATATTACACTTCATAATACAATACATACATCTTTTTCCAGCCCCATGCAACCATTAAGTGTGCGTGGCATGGTCTAAAGCAGGGGAGCTCAAACTTGGTCCTGGAGGGCCGGTGTCCTGCATAGTTTAGCTCCAACTTCCTTCTACAGACCTGCCTGAAGTTTCTAGTATACCTAAAGAGCTTGATAAGCTGCTTCAGGTGTGTTTAAATGGAGTTGGAACTCAAATATGCAGGACACCAGCCCTCCAGGATCGAGTTTGGACACCTCTGGTCTAAAGGAAAGAAAGTAAGAGAGCACACTTTCATTAAAACATGTCCTTGTGAGGATGTAGCCAAGCAGAATTATTTGATCATTTTCTCTCACTTATTTAAAATGTGATCACAAGAAGACGATAAAATGTACAATCCAGCTAAAATCTCTACACGAGAAAGAGAGAGAGAGCGGTCAAAAATCTGCCTTTGGATCCAGAACCTGTCTCTCTCTCTGTTAAAATTGCCATGCACTATATAGATACAGCTAATTTCTGCCTTAATTCAATACATATTACACACAAAATAAAAACAAACATTCATTTCTGATCTCTGTGGTTTTTTTTTTGTTCTTTTTATAATTTTTTTCGTTTTTACTAGTTTTTAAATATATATTTTTTTGTTTCCAGAGAAAAAAAATAACCTGAATGAGAAGCGTATTGATTGATGAATACATTATTCTGCGTCTGGGATTGAAGCCGAACACAGCACTGCGTCATCTGAGTGCCCGGGAAAAAGGAAGGAAGGAAACGTGCAAAACAAAAGAGCAAGTGCTTCTAGAAGTTTCTGGAAGGGGAACAAAAATGATCAAGCAAGAGAGAGAGGGTGAAACGAAACTAAAGCATGGTGGACAGGAGGATCATGGGTAAGTTTAGAAGGGCAAAAGAAAACGGCTTCATTCTCGGCAACAGTGCTGTGATGGACAGGCATGAAAGCGCACAGATGGACGGGCCCGCTGACAGATGGGCAGCAGTGATGCATCATTTTTTTCTGTGCAGTCTGAGTGAGCGCTGGCTTGATTGGATGAAATGCTGAGGTGATGGAAGCCAATGATGGTGACAGAGCTGACCGGTGTTTGTGTGTGTGGGGGTCAGTCTGTTTCTCTGTCCTGATGCAGAGGTGATGGTGGTGATATTTTGGGGGATGATGATGATGATGTGGATCTTTAGTTCTGCATTTGCTCAAAGAACTTGTAGGTGGGGTTTTCATAGCCATTCTGCTGCATCTTCGCCAGGTGACGTTCTTCAGGAGTCACTGCCGCATCCACCTGGGGAAAAAAAAAAGGTGATCTTTATTAGTATTTTTTTTATTCCACTTCCAGAACATTTCTAATGCTGCAGCTGTGATATATAGCAAGAAAAACATCAGTGTGAGCACATCTAGAAAATTCTAGAAGGCAGGGGCTCAATTAAAGCCCTGCTCACACTGTGAGATTTCAGCCACGATTTTGTCATGAGACAAATTTGGGAAATCCTAAAAGATTCCTGAAATCCTAGGCTAATATCTGTGGTCTTTGATCGTTGGTTTGATATGTTCACTGACAGCCACTTAGTGCCCATTGCGATCAGATTTTTTCCTCCAATGAAGTTTAGGCAGTGTCAGAAGATTTTGGACACTTTCCTGCAGTGTGACAACAGCTGCGATGAGCGTCAATCAAAGAACCAATAGGAGCTCTGAATTTGATGACGTGATTTAATTTAAATGACCATGGGGAAATGTCTAAATGTTTTTTTCTTCCTGGTTGTTTGAGACATGCTGTGTGCAAAATTGCCGCTACAGATTGCTTATGACCTTTTTGAGGAATCATTTCAGAACGCGGGATAGTGAAAGTGTCACGGGGGGATGACGTCAAACTCTGGGGGCGTTATCTTTCCTGTTTAGTGGATCTTCATTGTCAATCAGTCTGACTTTATGACTGCTGAGATCTTACAGTGTGACATAGGAGCCATGTTCGTGTAGTCTGACAGTCTGATGCTACATTCATTCAGGATTATAAAAAAACATAAATTCGAACAGTGTGAGCCGGCCTTAAGCCAAACACAATAGAAGAAAAAAAAAAAGCCAGCTGAATCTGCGATTATCTGCTTGCCGTGACGTATGGAATAAAGTGTAGGAACTATGACATCACATTGTAGGCCAATCAGCTGCAAGCATAAAACTGGTTCCCTCGATAAAATCCGCATAGGATTTTCCCATTGGCTTTTCGAAGTTTGAAAATAATGAGCTCTGTGTTTAAACACGTTTTGTCCAACCGGATAACCCTCACACAAAAATACAAATTTGATCACTTTTGGATCTTAAATGCAAATGCAAGAACTAAAAAGCTAACATTAGGCTATAGACGTACTACACTGACTTTGGGGTGCTCGCTTGTTACGTCAGCACCATCCTGCAACAGACAATGTTTCAAGCTTATTTTTAGGTCATGACAAAGATTTACTCTCTCGATTTATTATATTATAATCCACGCTATATATTATAAACAAATACAAAAACACCCAAAATAGAACTACATGCCTTTTGGATAGTTTTTCCATGGGAAATACAGTTGTTTTGCTTTACAGTTGTTGTAAGTTTTAATACACATACTGTATGTTTTATAAATGTGTTTTCTCATCATCATATGACATATTTAAATAAGTCTTTCGTGCGCATGTATACAACACAAAGTACAGCGAAAAGCAGCCCATACAGTCACATACAGTATGCTATCAATTTTGAGGAGTGTAAATTTTGCACATATGATAGAGTTAAATGTTTTAGATGAAGAAAAAACGACGAAATATTGATTGATCACGTTAAAATGACAGTTAATGTTTATGCATTTTTACAATTTTATTCACACATTTGCATAACTGAGAGCAGGAAAGAGGACAGGCTGCCATATCCAGTGTAAAATCGTTTTATTAAAATAGATGATCAACAAAAGAATCTGTCATGACGGTCTCAAAGTGAAGAAATCATCTAACTTAAGGAAAATACTACAAACTATGAAATACTCATCGGCTTTGGGATAAGGGAACCGGAACTGCTAAAATGCTAACTCGCTTCTGGGTTTTTGCATACAAATTGATGTCATAGTCTCTCCATTCTACTGTTTTTGCTACTCATTTGAATTGAGAAATTATTAGTTTATGACCACTTTTAGTCATATCACACATTAAAGTGAATTTGATATAAAATCATGGTGTACACAACAGACTCCAGACTTGCTGAATCACAGACAACAATATATTAACAATTTATAAAATATGAATCACTTTCTGGCCATCTGATATTAGGCCAGGCTATACATGTTGTGATCGCGATTTTCGAAATATACCATCGCTTTGTAAACATTTATTATTACTATTTGATGAGTCTCCCCATATAGTTTGATAAAGCACTTGGAACCGGAAGCCACTTCCTGTGACGTCACACTTAACAAGCGGATATAACAGTTAAATATTGAATGAGTTAAATTTCATATGCTACATTTGTGTTTTCGTCTATAAAAATAGTTCTAAACAAAGCTTGGATAGTAGAATATTTAATTCCTCAACAATTCTGTTTTTGAATGAATCAGTTCAGCCTGTTATTCAATGATCCACTTTGTTTCTAAATGAGTTAGCCGTTTGAATAGCTTGAATGAATGATTCAATGATTTAGTCATTAAAACAGGAACTTGCTGCCACCCTCTGATGGTTTCAAAGGGATAGTTTACCCAAAAATAAATATTCTGTCATCATTAACTCTCACTTCAAAACCTATTTGATTTTCTTTTTTCAGTTGAACACAAAAAAATATATATATTTTGAAGAATGCCGGTTGCTGGCACCAATTGACTTCCATAGTAATTTTTTTTTCTCTACTATGGAACTCAATGAGTGCCAGCGACCAGAATTCTTCAAAATATATTCTTTGGGGAGGTTCAAGAGAAAAATAAGAAACTCATTAAGGTTTCATAAACGAGAGAATAAATAAATGATGAGGTAATTTCATTTTTGGGTGAACTACCCCTTCAAACAAAAACAGCAAAATGTAGTTTAATTCCCCAAATATAAAAGAGAGAGAGAAATCCCGGACTACTACTATGTAAAAAGCTTTTATTTATTTTTTTAAGTACTAATTAAAATTTTTATACTTTCATTACAATATAGCTTGCAGCAATTTGCTGTCCACCATGATTAGTGAATAAGGATTTAAAATCAAGACTATACTTAATGAAATGTTTTATTGCTGACAACAAAGCTTTTGCAGAAGACACAATCCAGGTGAATTCAATGCAGGAATTCAACAGATCACACATTCTGCTTCATCTGCACTGACCGGCAGATATTCACTTGCATTCATGCATTTGTGTTGACTTTGATGATTTTTAAAGTTTTCTAAAAATTCAATTCCTTCACAGTTGCATGGAAACGCACATAAACGTGTCTCACCTCAATAACTCCATGATGAATAGAGGTGTACTGCTTCTTCCTGAGCATAACCAGAGTGATTACGATGACAGTAGCGATGACCACGCCCCCCACCATCAGTCCAATGATCGCACCCTTATTAGAGCCCATGTCCTCCGCGAGGAACATCTGATTCAACACAAACACATCGATTACCTACTACAGACTGTAAAGGAGATAATTGTTATATATTGTCAAGTGAAACAAAGTGTTGTACCAGTCTCTTGTCACGAACATCATAGCCAGCATTGTGCCTTTCCTCAATGTCCAGCCGAACCTTTGGAATCTCTGAAAACATATATGATTATATTTCTTAAATAATGTGAAATCAAAGAAAGAGGCAGCTGAAAAGAACTCAAATTAAGTTCATACTCACCGGGTCTTGTAGGCAAACCCCTTTCTGGAATTGGACGGGCATCTACAGGTTCAACTGAGCAAGACAAAAAAAAATGCTATTCATTCTCTTTCAAATCTATTTTAGCCTAATTACTATAGTCTTTAGACATCATTCTGATATGCTGATTTGTTGCCATTCAAAAAAGTAAACAGCGCCCTCTAGTGGTTTTGTCATTTAAACTGAACAACAAATGCATCTTAAGTGATGTATTTAAAATTTGTAAAAATGTAGACAGCACCCTCATCTGAAACATAAAACAAATGCACCCCAAGTAATATATTTTCAGACATTCGTAAAAAAGTAAACAGCGCTCTCTAGTGGTTTTGTCATCTGAAACATATAACAAATGCACCCTAAGTAATATATTCCAGATTTGCAAAAATGTAGACAGCGCTATTTAGTGTTTTTATTAGCAATGTACACAAAAACGCAACCTAAGTAACATATTTCAGATTCTGAAAAATGTAAACAGCACCCTCTAAAGGTTTTTCATCTGAAACGTACAATAAACGCACCCTAAGTAATATATTTTAGATTCAAGAAAAAATGTAGACTGTGCCCTCTTGTGTTTTTTCCATCTAAAACAAACAAATGCACCCAAAGTAATATATTTCATCTTCGTAAAAATGTAAACAGCGCTCTCTAGTGGTTTTATCATCTGAAACGTACAGCAAATGCACCCTAAGTAACATATTTCAAATTCACAAAAATGTAAACAGCGCCCTCTAGTGTTTTCTTTATCTGAAACGTACAACAAACGCATGCTAAGTAATGTATTTCAGATTTACAAAAATGTAAACATCGCCCTCTAGTGTTTTCTTCATCTGAAACGTACAACAAACGCATGCTAAGTAATGTATTTCAGATTTGCCAAAATGTAAACAGTGCCCTCTAGTGTTTTCTTTATCGGAAACACAGCAAACACATGCTAAGTTATATATTTTAGATTGGAAACATTTAAACAGCGCCCTCGAGGGGCTTATCTGATGTATCCCTGTCCCATAAAATGATTAATTCTTTAAGTCTGACTGACACAAAATTATTAAACAGCTCGATATAGTTGTATAAAGCTCAGGATAAAAATGAAAAGACCACACGAAGTTGTTGGTTTTTAGAACTTGCCATTAATAAGAACATGTTTCACAATCAATAATGCCTCATCAAAATTTCAGAAAAGAATAATATTTAGAACATTAAACCACTTAAAAGTAATTTTAAACATTTTACATTTTTCCAGACCTTCATTAGTTAACAAATTTATATACTGACCTGTTTTTTCATTGTAATTTTCTGCAAATAAATGCTCTAAATGTGTTCAAAGATGACGTTCTAAGCTGAAATTGTGATGACATGTTATCAAACTGAAACAATTAAATATTTTACTCAAGACTAATAATACTCAGAAATAACAATAACTAAAGACATGTCGGCGATTCTATAACTTCAATAATAAAGCATTTCGTTGCCTTGTACTTGTACATGTGTAATGACAATAAAGTTGAATTTAATCTAATCTTAGGATCCTGAAACTGGCTCTTTTGAAAGTTGCACAGATGGGTTGAGGCAGTGAATGTGCTGATGTTTACCGTGGTTGTCAGTGTTGGCCTGGTTGAAGCTCTCAGGATGGATGAAGCCCAGGCCGTCCTGCTCTGGAGGAAGGCTGTCCAGTGGTGTGGTGCTGTCTGGCAGATCCGGCATCAGGGCATCGTTCCCATAACTGACCCTCATCTTACTTTGAAGAGACGACAGCTGCTGCGTCACCTCAGCCTGATCACGCTGGACCAGCACCGCTGCACAAGCACAGTATTTAAAATTACTTCATAATAATAATCATCACTTCTCTTTATATAGCACCTTTAAAACACTTAACACAAAATAGAAACAGAAGTACAGTAAAGCAGTTTTGAGTAACAATAAAAATAAAACATTAAAAATAAAACAAATTGAAATGTATTGTGACGACATATTACGTTTCCATCACCCCCAGTCTGAGTCTCTGAAGTGCAATTAAAACAAAAATCTAATATAAAATGATTGACTGGACACTAACCCACTTGGTCCTGGATATCATTAGCCACTTGAGGCACTTTATAGAGGTAACCCAAAGACTGGTTCATGCGTTCCTCAATCACACGCAGGTGGGTCATCACCTAAGAGCACAGGGGCTCAAAATCAAGTTATAAAGCATTTACACAAATCATAATTAAAGCAGGAAAGAACAGTTTGACAGGAGCTTACAAATGGCCGAATCTGTGAGGCCTTTTTAGGATCGACCTCCCGCACGTGTTCAAAGTGTTTGAGAGTGTGCTGTCGGTCCTTCTGCTCTGCACGGATATACTTCTTCAACAGATTCAGCACCTGCCGAGGCTGTGCGAGACAGGACACAATTCAAGATGATTTTTTAGCTTGTGTTACGATTTGTTTATTTAATTATGTTTGAATGTCATATCAGCAGCATTGGCTATATTCATGACAACACTTACTAAAGTATTCAATATGTAATTTACAATCATAACTGTTTAGATTATGTTATAAAATTAAGATTTGTAGTTTTTTTGAGGGCAAAAGAACACAATTTTTAGCTGGTTTGATGTAGTGATGTAGACAAAAGCCCCTTTCACACAGTAATACCGGTAAACATCTGGAACATCTTCATTTTTCTGGAACCATTCACGCACCCATTTCAAAATACCGATAATTTCTGACATGAAATGAACTCTAAATGGCTGCGCTTGTGTTTGTAAACATGAAGGGGGTCAGGTTTGTTGTTGGTTTCACTTTTATTTTAAACTTTTAGCCTTTATGCACCTATTTTTGTCCAGGAGACCAACCAAAATACTTAACCATAGGAGAAAAAATGTTGGCGCTAGTATCCGAAGGCAAAACTGATGCTAACTATTTGCTAACTTTCAGGAGTGTACCAAACGTACTGGTAGAAATGTGTACATAAATGAGATGTAAAGATAAAAAAAAAACAAAAAAAACTGTTTCTTCAAAAGATTGTTGGGATGGCCCGCTATTTAAACTTTAGTCGATATCAATAACCGATAACTATATATTTGGAAGCCGATAGCCGATATATCGGCCAATAAATATTAATATACATTTTTTTCTGAGCATGATTGCAAAAACATTAGTCAAACACATGGAATGAACAACTGATTTAAAAAAAGTCTGAACTAATCTCTGAACTTTATTAACTACTGTATTTATTATTCATTTCTATAGACAGCCTTCTTTTATATAAATAAAACCTATGACCTGATAAAAAAGGAAACAAATGAAAACATGTCTAATAAATAAAATGTCAGAAAAGTTCTGCCAGCTAGGGAGAGAGAAGCATGGTTACAATTTTATAAGCCAACAAAATGCAAAATCCTCAACAATGCTGAAAGCTGGCCATCACTTTCAGAACTTTGCATGTATAGATTTTGCCTTGGCACTGTCCACAAATTTCTTCATATTGTCAAGTGTGTTTGTTGTGCTGACTTTTGGTAGTGGATAACGCTGTTCATTGTTTAATAATCTTTATAAACTTCGGCAAAACTTCAGCATGCTTATGAAAACCCCCTTGCATTTGCAGATTTCACAAGTATGGAGTCATTTTTTCCACAACAAAAAAACTGAGATTATCTCTTCAGCGGCATTAGCTCTTGAAACACACACAAGTCCACTTTGCATCATCGCAGAAGTGACCATTAAAACCCTAGTGGCCAGCAGAAAACATCTGAAGTGTTTTAACCTGATAAATTAAGTTTTATTTGTGCTGTTGAAGATATTGACCCACTTTTGTTATTACAGGGTTTCTGCAGGTTTCAGCAAGTTAAATCTAGGAATTTTTAAGGACATTTTAAAGACCATTATGAATGAAATATTAGACATACAGGGCTAAATGCTAAGGAGTTTTTCGAATGGCTTTTCAAATTAGATTTTTATATGCAAAATCAAATTTTATTAAATAATTTAATAAATTTAAAACACATTAATAACAATAATTTAATATAAAAAATATATTTTAATTATTTTTCAAAATAGGCAAGCTCTAGTTGTATACATAAACTAAATGTATGTACAAGAGTCTGTCCAGGTCAGCTTCCTCAGCAGTTAATACACAGAGAACTTTTAAACTTTTAAACAAATGTATGGAAAATAATGAAACAATTTTGGTAAACAGAATTAAAAATCACATTCTTCAATAAAAAGTTAGAACTTTTATTGAGATGGATTGTTGGTAATCGGATGTTTGTTGGCCAGATGGGGTAGCAATACATGAACAAATGAAAATTAAGACCTGTTTAAAAAAAGATTTAAGACCCTGAAGAAACCCAGTGTTATAGCAATAACAACATTAAAAATGCAGTTTATCAAGCGATATTGATATGGCCACTGACATAGAATTCATCCCTAAAAGATTAAAGCTTAAATTACCTAGTTGAACAAATGTTTCATTTATGAGTCATTGAATCATTCACTTAACCATTTCCCCCCTAATTTATTCAAATGACCAGTATATGCAAACAGACTGCAGCAATGACATGTTGTCAGAATCTACGGTAAATTACAACTAAACAAATGACTACAGTGAACACATCTGTGTTGTTTTGTTGAGTATAGCAGTGTTTGTGTATCTGATGCTGCCTAAATTACATTAAACATTTGTCAGTGGATCATTTCTTTAACAGATTCATTTATGAGTCAGCGAATTGTTCACTTAAACAGTTTTTCCCCCCTAATTCATTCAAATGATCTGAATATGCAGACAGACTGCAGATTGTGCTGTTTTGTTGAGTATAGCAGTGTTTGTGAACCCATAGCTGTTTAAATGACATAGTAAAATATGTTTGTCAGTGGATCAATTGTTAAACAGATTCATTTATGAGTCATTTAATTGTTCACTAAACCAGTTCCTTTCTAATTCATTCGAATGACCTGCATATGCAAACAGACTGCAGACAGCGCTGTTTTGTCAAGTATAGGAGTGTTTGTGTACCCTGGGCTGGTCAGATTGAAGAGAGCTCAGGTAGCTTTCCAGAGCCTGACGGCGGCGGTCATTCAGCAGAGCCTCCACTCGAGCCATGTGCGTTTCCACCAGCTGCTGTCTCTCTCCAGCCGCTTCCTTCTCCAGCGACTCCACCTTCTCCTGGAAGCGCTAGAAAAACAGCAATAAAGCCAGCAGACGTTCATTAATCCCCAAGAATAAAATAGCACAAGCTGTTCAATCCCCTGAAAGCCCCCTCCACTTTAATGGGAGATGTATACCGTACTACTAAATCTGAACGCACTTAAACCGCAACCCCGCTAAGTGTTTTTATATAAGAGGTCCAACAAGCCACTACATCACATTACCAATAAACGCTGTTTACTCTCTGCACTTTATTGCTCATGAATCATCAGCCAGCATATCCCATTCACATTTATTAAAAGCCGAATGCTCACCTGAATTATGGTCTTCTTATCAGCACGAGGAAGGTTCTTGGCCTGTCTCTCGGCCTCCTCCCATTCCCTCATCACCTGAACACAGATAAGAGAAACAGAAGGACAGGAAAATGGTTATCAAGTTACTCTCCAACATCAAAACAACGAAAATAAAAAGGTAATATGGTACTCTGTGTTTCAGGATATCTGCAATGGTTGTAAAACTGAATCAGTACGTTGAAATGTTAGTTTCCCACAATTCATCTGGACTGTGTTATAAATGGTTTGAATTTTAGTGATAAAAGTAATGCGACTTATAGACCTTTTTCTTCGCTGCTGCATGGATAGTGACCAGCACCTTTCAGTAGGATGCTTAGAACTTCCGTTAAGAGTCATCATCAGCCAGAGCAGCATTCTCAACTGGATGTCAATACTCTTTTAGGGGCTTACGGAGTGTTTTTGTGATGCAAAACTTTAATTTTGAAAGAAAGATGTGTATCAAAGCCGTTCTGCTTCTGTCAGATGCGGTTCAAGTGCGAGAGAAAAATGTTCTCCTAATACAGTGCCTGTTGTTAGATCATATGCTGAAATACAGCCTACCTGTCAGCTGTTATAGTGTACTCTGCAGCTCTTCAATGCACACACACACACACACACACACACACACACACACACACACACACACACACACACACACACACACACACACACACACACACACACACACACACACACACACACACACACACACACACACACACACACACTAGGGCTGGGCAATTAATTGAAAAGTAATTGAAATCGACATTCAGAACCAATAATCAATCAACATTTTCCAGGTCAATTTCTTCAATTACTTTCCCTACCGCGTGTGGAGTCATGTGACCCTGCTCTGTATACACTTCTGCATTGAGCGCAGTGTATGGTCTGGCGTAGCCTTCACACATTTGCATACCCCTTTCTGTGACTGACGCCAACGCTCGCTGACCTCTCAAAAAACGTTAACGTTACTTTAACTACACGTTGCAACAACACAGCGCAAGCTCTGTGATTGGTCAGCTTGGCAGCATTGACGAGTGTAGGCGGTGCGAAAAGAGCAGTAAATCATGCTGGCTCACGTGCATGTTGATTCTAGGCAGGAGCAGTAATGTTTCATTTAGTTAGTTTGTGTTGTGTAGTATTTATCAGGGTTTGTGTTTTTCTGTCACTTCAAAATGACACTTTATTTTCACTTTGTGACACTTATTCAATCAATGGGACAGTGGGACAGTACAGTGGGTTATGTGTGTGTGTGTGTGTCAAACATTTTGGTGAATTACATTTGTTTGGGTTGGTTATAAATAAAAAAAAAAGAAAATGTTGACTTTAGCGATGACAAGGGTTCATTTAAATGGCAACGAGGGAAAAATCCCTTGCAGCAGTTGTTTTCCATCCCATCAGATGGCGTTTTTTAAAATAATCAGTCCAGGAGTGATGCTGATCGACAGCAGTATTAGTTCAAAGATGTCAAAAGCAGATAAAATAGATTAAAACTATCGCTTCAAAGCGGTCCGAATGTGACTCTTAATATCATCAGCTGCCGACCGGAAGTTCTTAGCATCCTCCTTGCTCATACATGCAAAGCATTATGGATAATTTTGCGCTCTAAGAAAAAGATCTATACAATTAAACAACAAACTATTTTTCAAAACGTCACACAGTGGAAATTGTCCTGAAAGTTTGAACTAAATATTCATTTTGACAGGTTGTTGTGTGTTTCTGATTTGATGATTCCTTTAAAAGGTCAAATGTTGCTGAAGTGACTATTAGAGAACATATACAACTGAAGGCTGAATTATTGACCCTTTTGTCAAATATTTAAAGCTTAACAGCGCAAGAAAGTTCTGTGTTTCCTATAATATTTCTTTCTTCAGGAGAATATTTTTCCTTTAGTTTGCTTGGAATAAAACAGTTTTATAAAAGCAGTTTTACATTTATTCTAAGAGTAAACCTTTCACTCTCAACATTGTCTGTGTGGACTTTAATGAGAATTCTACTTTGAGCCTTTATTTTGTGTTTTATTTGTATTTATTATTCTGTGTGTAGCTGGTGATGAAAATACCCTCAGAAAAAATTAGTATTATTTGTTCTCCATTTGGTAGATTTATATCTTCCTGGCACCCAGACAAACATGTATAGATATTCAATGATTAAATTCCTCTTTTGTAAATTCAGTCAGTTTCAGTTTAAAAATGGAGTACACCAGCGCCACAGGGTTAATATTATTAGCCTGTTGTTGTTATGTACTGTCATTATAGCCAAGACAAAAGAAATGAATTATTAGTTTATTAAAACTGATATGTTTAAAAATGGGTTGAAAATTGAAAGAAAAAGGTGAATTATTTAAAAAGATTTGGAATCCATTTTTGATTCATATAAATACAGTACCACATGATTTGACTAAATAGTTTTCCCTCATTAATTTTAACAGTATCTCCTTCCTTTTTAAAAATGTATTATTATTTTATTTAATTATTTTTAGATACTGTGTATCTTTTACATTAGTTTGTTTGTTGCTTAGTTTTGATGTTCTGTATTGTTCACTTTGGAAAAAGCAAAATAAAAATAGATAAAAAAATCACTTTTTTCAGCACATGAAAAATAGATTTAAATGAATTAAAATTTTCAAAGGAGAGCTAATAAATATCTTTGCTGTCTGCTGTAATGTGATAATATATAAGATAACTAAATGCTAATTTCAAATGATTTCAATACTGTTTTTAAAGTTAACTTTTGCTTTTGAATGTGTGTACGCTACCGCTCAAAAGTTTGGGGTCAGTAGGATTTATAATAAGCTTCTCGTGCTCACCAAGACTGCATTTACTTCAGCAAAAATACAGTACAAATAGTAAAATTGTGAAATGTTATTGCACTATAAAAGAACTGTTCAAATGTAGTTTATAACTGAATTTAATCATTTATTCCGATGATTTTAAAGATGAATTTTCAGCTTTATTACTCCAGTCATATGAGTGACATGATCCTTCAGAAATCACTCTAATATTAATAAATATTATTATTATTATTATTAATTGTAATAGTAATAAAAGCAATAACGACTGGAGTAGTAATTTAATTTGAAACTACATACAGTTGTTAATAAATATTTAACAATTTATCTATTTTTTTTTACATTTAATAAATGACACTTTGAACAGAATAATTTTCTTTAAAAAAAACATACCGCAAACCTTTGACCGGTAGTGTATATTTAACCAAACATCACAGAAATTCAGTCAAATCTTAATTACAATTTTATGCAATTTATCCTCTCTTTATAGTCTCATAACACTCTGCAGAACTCCTCAAAAGAATCTCAGCATTCCCTACTTACAAGCTCTAAAGTGACGTTTTAGAAGTAGCACCAGAGGCTTTTGCTAAGCTCTTAAACTGACAACCTGAGATTTGAATCCAGAACTGAAAGTTAGCTCTTCACACAGTCAGTGGTTGTTTCTTATTTATTTACACACGTGTGCCACCAAACCACTGAATAAATGCAATCTCACACTCAAAGCTGATCGATTTCATTCTCATACGCTATTGTTCATTTATAGAATGCTGTCAATGTGTTTAATACTATTTCTCAGTTCATCTATCATCACACTGTTTTGTAATTTCCTCTCATATAGCTGAAGGGTAATAAATCTACTGATGTTCTCACCTCTGACATTTTCTCTCTGTGTTTGGCCTCCAGGCTCTCCTTTGCCTTCTGGAAGCGCATGTGTTCGTTCATATCTCCTGGAGCTTCCAGGTAACGATCCACCGCATCAGCAGGGCTCGGGGCCATGGTTGGCACTAGAGACAGAGATGAGTCTTGTTCAATGACAGTCACAAAAAAAGACAGGTAAATGCGAGCCAGAGAATCTTCCTTGCGGCAAAGAGAGCGAAGACTCCTGGGAAAGAGCTGCTAGTTCGGGTGCAGGTTAAAATTGGTTAGCAGAGACAGAAACGTTTGCGCGAGATTGCTTTTGCCAAAGGTTGCTCTACTGCAGGAGGTTGAAAGTGGACTCAGAGAGCTGAAAGAGTTTCATGCTGGAGGTTGTATGAAATGGAAGATCTGTATGTGTGACCAAAACAATGTGTGTATGTGTGTTTTTCACACAAATATAAATGAACGTCACTTAGGCATGGGACGATAACCGTTTTCAAGGTATACCGCGGGTTGGAAAAGTCAAGGTTTTAAAACCGCCAACATTTGCTGTAATACCGTTCCTAAGACATGTGTAAGAGTTTTTATTTACGTTTTTGTTTTTTTAGGACAACAGTATCTCCAGCAGAAAAGATATCCAAAGATATCTTGTAAAATGTAAAGAAAACAGTGTTTTTAAAACTGATGAAGACAGCAGAAGTTAATGATTCATTTGAATTATTTAGCCTGACATGTTTACTGCTCCAAAATATTATAAATGTTTCACAAAATACAATATATTGTGTTTAAGGGGGAAAAGTTTTAGTTTTTTACCCAGATATTTAATAAGAATATATTTTAGAGCAGCGATCACAATACGGTGATACTGTGAAACCGTGATATTTTTATCCAAGGTTATTATACCGTCACAATCTTATACAGGTCCATGCTGCATTAGAAAAATATCATGTATGTGATTAGGATCCTGCAAAAACGTAAAGAAATATTAAAATATAAACAATTTAACCACATTTCAACCCTAAAGAATACAATAAATGTAAAATAACGACACTTTAGAATGCTATGAAATACCTTTTCTCCTATTATTTTATTTTTCCTCCTAATAATTTTATTCCTAGTAAAATTCATTCATTTTCCTTCAACTTATACGACATCGATTTATACTTCTGCATCCAGTGCACGTGTATGTGTATGCTCCAGCGCAGCCTTCGTGTGGTCGCATAGCCCTGATGCGCACCTCTCAAAAAATGTAACTACGCGTCACCATGATGTGTAGTGCAAGCTCTGTGATTGGTCAGCTTGGTAGCTGTGATGAGTGCGGGCGGTGCTGATAGCCGTGAGCCTGATGGAGTGAATGTTTACATTAAGTTAAGTGTGTTACGTTAAGATGAGTTTATGTGTAGTTAAGTGTTGAGTCCCATAAAGAAACTCCAGATGGAAACTGTTGTTTTGTGTCTACCTTATGATTAATGTTGTTGCACGTCCGCCAGATCCCACCTCTGAATAAGTTTTAGTTTCTTGTACATTAAGGTAGCATTCAGAAAAAACCAAACACCCATGAAGAAACTCGATGCAGAGGAACATAAAAAGCCGCTGCCAGCTAGTGGTTCGGGAGTTATTGCAGAGCAACACAAACAGCATGCAGAAGTATAAATGCACGACTACATGCAAGGCAGGCGCTGTGGGTCACGGTGATTGCTAAACGCAGGAGCCTTCAGTCCCTGGTTTATCAGGGGTCGCCACAGCAGAATGAACCGAAATTTATAGAAAAAATTTATATATAATTATTTGATATATATTTAATGTGTTCAGTAAAATAAGCCATGGCATCTTTTTTTTTTCACAGAGAACATGCAGAATTCATATTTAAATAGCTTTTGCAGTTTAATATACAAACAGTTCATTTATAGATTTGATTACAGATACAGTCCTACTTTATTTATTTTATTTTGTTCCACAATTTGCCAATTTTTTTTATTTTGCAGTAAATTCCAATTTTTATGACTGAATTTCAAAATTCTGACAATTTTCACAAATCTCATAAGGAGCTATAATGTGTATAAATGAACAAACTGGTATTGACCTTATTTTTCAATGCGGAAGTGTGAAATTGTTCTAGATCTTCCAATTTAGTCGCCTGTGGGAGAAATGACTAGCAAAAATAAACGACAGTAAACAGTCAAACCGCTTGCTCTACAAACAAGCGTGTTCATAACTATACACAAACAAGAATAATAATATAATTAGAAAAGATCAGTTTATAACATAAAGCAGAATACCGAGCCATTTTAACAACTAAAAATCAATAGTATATATAATAGTATATATATAATAGTAGTGAATGAGACCGGAAGTCTTCAGCTAAAAAGATTGTCTGCGCTCGTATGTCGGAAATAAGGTCAATAAGAACAGAAATTTAAAAGGGTTTTCCAAATGAGTACATTTCAAAAGACATGCAGACAAGTTCCACTTATGAAAACAAAACTTTTGTCTTCATTTTGAAGTAGCCTCTATTGTTTTCAGATTATTTTTGTGAAATGTATTATTTTGTAATCTTCAATTTATAAAATATTTAAAAATATATTAAAAATATTTATAAAATCTATAAAGGAATTGCTAGTTGGTATGCTATGCTGCAATGCAGTGATATTTCTAAAGGTATAATACTTCATTGTGTTACTGTAACTGTGTGAATTGTACATCAGCTCCTGTGAGGCTGCTGTGACACTTTCTGACAGCGAGCATGCGGGAACAGTCCGCCCGGCTGTGTGGAATATGCCCTGTCAGGATGAGGGCTGCTCTGCTGTCACTTTCCCACAGAGTCCAGCATTGTGCTTAACCGAGCAGAAAGCGCTCACTGAACCGCTGCCACAGACCGGTCTGACCAGAGGCCGACTGCAGCTCTATCACTGGCCACACACTGAGATAAACACACACGCCCAGAGAGAGAGGCACATCCAGTACTGCAGTGCTCAGCAGATTCAGAAACACACACACTGACATGCAGGCGCACTCAAAACAGACACAAGCACAAACAAACACTCAGCCTATCAAATCTGTCAGTATCTACTCTGGAGGATCTCTGGAGGATAACACTGACTCAGAAAACACTTTATACAGCAACTATTACGCACTTTAGTATTTTATTTATATAACTGCTATTGATAACTTGCAGTTCAGTTATGGAGACTGTAAATGTTCTGATGAACTGAGAGAGATTTTGAAGAGACACCAAAGATTATTATATTTGAATTCATTAAAAATGATTAATTATCTTAATTTGTGTGTAAATCAAACTTCAAGGTTGTGAGGTTTAATTCTGCATCAGCAAAGACAATGATGTAACACATGGTTATTGTATTATTTTACTCTATTCAGATAAGGTACAGATGGTGTGGACAAAATGTAATTTAATGGACCCTTTTCACAAGCCTGTTATGATGCGTTTAACGGTCATCAGCATCTTAAATCTTTGAAAGATTTTAAATATTTAGATTTTTTTTTAAATCGTATGAACATTTATATCTATTTATGTATGTATTTTATCACATTTGCTTCAAATTACAAAAAAAACCCCAGAATTACCGCTTGTGTGAGGCGTTTCTAATGCAGCGTCTATGGGACAGGACAGTAAGTCTGACATTATTCTCTCCTCTGGCTCCTGTCTCACACTACTTTTTTCCTTTTTCTGGAAGTCTTTATAACATCCTCATGGAGTTTTTCTTTTATTGTTTGAGCAAATAAAATTGTAAAAAAATTATTAGTTGTATTCTCCCATTCACTGCGCTCCAAGTTTTCCCAACTATGACGAAACCTGGAAATGTGAAAAGGGTCTATATTCAATTACAGTAGTATTCCAATCTCTTGGAATCTCACGCTACTTGATATAGAAATGTTCATGTATTGTTCTCTGTGGAATAGTAAGGCTGGGTAAAATATATATATTATTAAAGTTTAAATTAATCTTCAATTTGACAAAACTTCATAAATTTGGGAAGTTTCTTGAATACATTGTTAATATGCATGCTTATTCAGAAGATGTGAATAGTATCTGAATATTCCCATCTCTTGTCCTGAAGATCTTGCTTTTTTTTGTTGCTCGATTAAAAAAAAACCTAATCTGAACAAATTTGGTATCAAATCAAAACCATATAAATAAGAATCAAACTGAACTGCTGAGTAGGCTGCAATACCTGTAGTCTAGATTAAATCCTGTTTCTGGAGATTTAGTTTCCTGCAGAGGTCCAAACTTTATCAAACACAATTAAACCAACTAAGTAGGATCTGAAGTGTTTGTTTAAGGTTGCAGTTGAACTCACGCTGTCTCATTCACACACATACATACGCATGCTCGCTCACTTGGGAGTCGGGAGCGATATTGTTAGACTGCCCGCTCTCGTTCAAAATTAAACCAGTTACCGACCCCTCCCGTGCTTTATTCGGAAATTTATTCCTGCGCTGCAAGAAATCTAGTTGGGTCCGGCGGCTCCCGTACCGCGGGAATGCAGACCTCTAGTATAAGGTTTACAGTCGTGTTACCGGGTGGGCATTAGGACTAGGAGGAGGCTGTTAGTCAGCAGAGGCTAATGCTACACAAGTGACTGTTTACTTGCTGAGGGATATTGTACACAGAGATATTCTGTACTCGCATTCACAGTTTCAAATCAGTAATCCGAAACAGTTAATCTAAAATCACAGGCAAATGTTCACCTCTGATTGTTGACCTGATCTTACTTTGAGCGCTCCAGTTAGAGCTTCCCTCAGTCTCATGAGCAGCGTCTTGCTCGAGTAGGGTCTGTCTGCGGATTGCAAGACAAGGGCGCAACATGAAGGGGCATAACTTGTAGTACATTAGAGGTGTAACTTGAAGTTATGGAGCCATGTCAAAACTATGTTGTTGGCAAAACGGCGCTGTACATCAGTCACAGGGGGCAATACAGAGTAGGTAAACTGTAATGACACAATGGGTGAAGAAGTCAGCTAGGTGCATGGTGGAGTTGCTAAATGAATGAATATAATTGGTATATCAAATGAATAGGTTGTGGATAAAATTGAAGAAAAAAACTCATGAAAATATTTGATGAAAATGTTCTCTGTTAAGTATTTCTGCCATCTTGCCAACCACAACCCGTCTTGCAAGTTACACCTCTCCAGTCTAACTTACCACAAGTAAAGCCCCTTCATGTTACAGCCCCGTCTTGCAGTCCGCAGACAGATACACTTATCTTGCTCAAGCTCACATATATTGCCTGTGAGTTAGCCACGCCCACTTGTTTACATGTTCTGGTTAGCATGTGCTAAAATTCTTTTATGTTTGACTATTTATTTCAGGTTCCATTGTGAAGTCACATCAAAGCCAATAGATGACAAGCTGAAAATCATTAGCCAAAAAATGTATAGTGGCTAATGCTAACGCTAGACCAGAGGCTGTTTTATAATGGATGTCAATGAAGGAGAGGCATTACTATACTGCATTGTGAGCATTTTTGAGGAAATAACTCATTTAATCAATCGCTAATCAACATGTTTTACTAAACAACACTAATGGTGAACCATATGTAAGTTTTTTTTTGCCTTTCAAAAACATAATTTAGCCCAAACCAACATAATCTTTCACAAACTGACTGAGACATGCCAGATAGACAATAAATCAAGAATAAAGCCATAAAATTACACGAACAAAACAAACCAAAATGTATAAAATAACAAAAAAAGATCAACATACTGTGCAGACATCAAACAGAAACTCTGTAAGGGGTTAAATAAAACCATATTCTTGAAACAAATCATACAATTGTTTCGCCTTCTCACCCTTCATTATTTTTAAAGCCTCTACATAGGTGGCAACAATATGTAAGTAATAGTAGTCCAATAGTAAGTAATACACAAATTATCATCTCCACATCGTAAGAAACTCTGCTCAAATCAAGTCATCATCTCTTGTAAATGCCTGAACAAAATAAAACAGATAAATACAGCATCAATAATTTTTAATGTGTCACGTTTTTAATCAGAGTATGAAATATGATTATTGTCTAGGTGTGTGCAGGTCATATGTGTGTATGTGTTTATGCATGGATGTATTACTATTTTTTTAAACTTTTATAGAGATTTTCAATTTGTGAACTCAGCCTATTTTTTCCCTTATAACTTTCAATAGTGATTTGAACACATATATATTTCCTTTTGACATGTTTTGTGGATTCAGGAAATGCGGATGAAGAGCATAAGCAAAGTTCCACACAGTTGCACAGGAGGTTAAACTAAAAGAACTAGATGCTCTGGCTGTACAGTCACCTCACAGAGACCTGTAATCCATGCGGGCTAAAGCATCCAGCCATCTGCTGAGCTTGTGAGTTTGGCAACGAATGAAGCGAAGAAAGTGAGAAAGAGACGAGGTGCTGGTTAGAGAGCGGAACTTCCTCTGAGGAGACGTCTTGACTTACACACACTGCTGCTGCAGACAGCCATGCAGTACTCCTCTGACTCAAAGTTATTGCGGTTTCCCCCGCAACCCCCAAAGGTGAAGGAGGCGCATCGGCCCTTCTCCGCCACAAAATACCAGCGGGGCAGGTTGGCATGGCACGGCCCTGACCGAGCAGGGGCCCAGCACACCGCTAATGGGGAAGAGACACTCTTGATTTCATAAGAAAGGTTTTAGTTGTGTTTTGCCTTTCCAGTGCATTCTAGGAACTGCATACTGGATACTGAAATGTACAACTGAAATATACACTACCGGTCACAAGTTTGGGATGTTCTGAAATACCTTTTTTTTTTCCCTCACCAAGATTGCATATTTATTCGAATAAACAATAAAAGAGTAAGAAAAATGTTATATTCTGTGATATTTGTTATAATGTCATTTATTTTTGGGACACAAAGCTACATCTTCAGCATTATTACTCCAGTCTCACTGATTTACTGCTCTATTATGATCATTTATTATTGGTGCTCAATCATTTGTGATCGATATTCTTATTTTCAATGTTAAAATGTGTGAAAACCAAACAAATCGTCCTGCACACAGTCAATACATGATTAAACGTTTATATATATATATATATATATATATATATATATATATATATATATATATATATATATATATATATATATATATATATATATATATATGTGTATATATATATATATATATATATATATATATACACACACACACATACATATATATATATATATATATATATATATATATATATATATATATATATATATACACACACATATATATATGTGTATGTATGTATGTATGTATGTATGTATGTATGTATGTATGTATGTATGTATGTATGTATGTATATATATATATATATATATATATATATATATATATATATATATATATATATATATATATATATATATATATATATATTTATATTCGAACTGTTTATGCTCATGACCAAAGACTATAGAATTAACAAGACATGTCGCTCATATATTTTTGAATGGGGAATAGTATAACAATATGCGAACATTGCTTACATACGCGAACCAGATGTGTGCTTTTACGACAGGTATTGTGGTGGTCAACAAACATACTGGAATCTCAGCGAACACTTGCTTCACAAACATTAGAAATATATTCAAAAGTAGCTTGAAATCTGTACTTTTAAACGAACTCTCTACACTTGAAAACAAAAGATTTCTGGTTTTGAAATCTGTATGAAACAATAGCGAGGAACAGTCCGTCCTGTCAAAAGCACATCACATGGCAGCAACTACTCAAACGCCTACGGCACAAGAGTCGCTGTCATTTCTGGAGGAGATTCGCCATCAGGACCAAGTTGTCAATTACTTTAGAAGACCAGCAAAGCAATATCCGGAGTATGATAATGTGTAACACGCCCATAAATAAGGTTGGTGTCGTGATCTCGTTCCTTTTGAGTTCACATGCGCATTCGCTTTGGAAGCCTGGAAAAATGCAGATTTTGTTTGATTTGATTGTTTCGAAACAAAACTTATGAGACTGTTGTTGTTTTATTTTATTGGTGTTTCCAAATATGTAATGTAATCGTAAGCTTGGCAAACAGTTTTGGAGAATTTGATGTTTCCCCATTCAGACAGAATGCCCGAGAGGCGTCTCAAAGATGCATTTCTAAATAACACCATTTTTTAAAATGAAGTATTTAGTCAGTTTTCACATTATAAATGTCTTTACTTTGATTTGAGTCCTTGACCATAAAATTGACAATGAATGCTAATTTTCAATATATATGTATAGGTAACATATGATGGTTAAAATTATTACTCTAAATGCTAATTTTTGCTAATAATGTATAGGCAATATATTATAGTTTTCACAAAAAATGATGCAGCACAACAAAGTTTTCAACATTGATAATAATCAGAAATGGTTTTTTGAGCAACAATTCTTCATATTTGAATGATCCCAAACTTTTGACCGGTAACTACCAGATTGTTTAGTATATTACCAATATGCATGCACACAATTCTCACCTCGCACAACCTCCTCTATAGACTCTGTTGTGGTGGTGGTGGTGGTCGTCATTGCAATGTTGGAGGTCTGTTCGCTGGTGTCTTGCTCATCGATTATATCTTCATCATCATCTTCCTCATCTTCATCATCCTCACCGTCACCGTCTTCATCGTTGTCCCAGACTTCCTCTTCCTCATTGTTGAGATCCTCATCATCCTCAGTCACTGCAGGCTCAGGCTTGGTTGTGACCTGTTCTTTCAGCACGCTGTGATGCAGAGAATAATGAAGAAAATCACATGTAAAAATCAAAGTTTTATTTTAAATAAGAATTAAACTAATTAGTAGTTTTAAACACTAGAAGACATAATTAGGTAAGATTTAAACATATTTATTAGGGGTGTCACAATTAATTGTTTTTTCGATGCACCGCGATGAAGACGTGAACAATTCGGTATCGGTTCTGTAATAAACATTACCGGTTGTTATGTACTGATGTTATATGGCGGTAGCTTACTATGGTGAGGGAGGAGACTGTGAGTAATTAAAGCGCTCTACCTACTTAAAAAGCAGATAACTGTTCACAATTCATTGCTTGTAAGTTTGCTGGACAGTCTTTCACTGACAGGGAAGTATATTAGAATCCAGCTAGGAAAACTCTCCCTCTCTCACACTCTGTGGCCCCTTTGACCTGCTGGCATGTTTGTGAGGTAACGTTTTATCTTCCCTCTTGGCTGTTACAACAATAACGTTACTTGTGGATCAAGACACAAGCTTGTCTGCAGAGCGTGTTTTCTCCACAGTGTCGCAGTCTATAATAGATCAGCTGATTGCCACAGCTGTTTAACATTAGTGTCCGTGTCACGGTGTTTGCTGAACAGAGCCAATCGCAGCCCTTTCTGTTGAGCGTGTGATCAATCATAGGCGTTGAAAAACTCACTCGACATTGCTCAAAAATCAAGCGGGATAATATTTACATTTGTTTATTTGCTCTAAATGCTCATGTTGTTCTGTGTGTGTACTTTAGTTTTGTTTGATACATTCAGAAAGTGTTTCAAGTACATATATCTGACATATATCTAACTGCTCATGTTAAAGTACAAAACTGTATTACAAAAATATATATAAATATAAATATATTTATAAATGATCAATTTTAGTACAAGAATTATTGAGTTGCTAAGTAAAATATCAAATTGGGTATGGAAAGTATATATATATATATATATATATATATAAGTTGAAGTCAGAATTATTTGCCCCCCTTTGAATTTTCTTTTCTTTTTTAAATATTTCACAAATTATGTTTAACAGAGCAAGGACATTTTCACAGTATGTCTGATAATATTTTTTTCTTCTGGAAAAAAGTCTTATTTGTTTTATTTTGGCTAGATTAGATAGAATTAAAGAAGTTTAAAATTTTTTAAAAACAATTTTAAGGTCAAAATTTTTAGCCCCTTCAAGCTATTTTTTGCGATAGTCTACAGAACAAACCATCATTTTACAATAACTTGCCTAATTACCCTAACTTGCCTAGTTAACCTAATTAAGCCTTTAAATGTCACTTTAAGCTGAATACCTTGAAAAATATCTAGCAAAATATTATTTACTGTCATCATGGCAAAGATAAAATAAATCAGTTATTAGAAACTATTATGGAATATGTATAAACATACGACAATACGAGCAAAACCTGACAGCATCATCATCATTTTGTCCACTAGCAATTATATTTGGCTTTAGAAGTAAGGACGCCACATGGCAGTGAACTTAGACTCAGAACCATTTAAATTAAGTATTATTTTTTCCAAACTGCAATGGCCCACTGTTTAAAAGATGAGGGAAAGGATCGTTTCCAGTTGATTAAAATCAAGCGTCTTGCCAAAAGAAAAGTCAGTGCAGTATAATTCACTTTTTGACAAATTGTTATTTTCATATACAATACCAAAGACAGCAGTTAAGGGATTTGCACAAACATCTTTACACAATATTCTGGAGTAAGATACACAAATATTTGACAAGATATATTCTAGATAATCTGGGACATAACCAAAACATATGGGCTAATGTTGCAGGGGACTGCTTGCATCTTCTATAGATGGAGTCAACAGAGGAATGCATCCTTGCTAGCTTGGCCTTGGAAAGATGAAGTCTATGTACCACTTTAACTGAATAAGGCTATGTCTAGCACAAATAGAGGATCTATAGATTCTATATATGGCCTCATTCCAGTCCTCGTCTGTCAAACCGATATTAAAGTCTAGTTGCCAGGAGTCTCTTTGTGTAGTTCTAGAAGTAGACAATAATGATGATGCAAGCTTAGTATATAGATCAGAAATAGTTCCCCTTTGTTCTGGGTCATCAGGGAAAAGTTGATCAATAGGATTTTGTTCAGGGAAGGGAAGGAAAAGAGGGAAAATTCTTGCTTGTAAAGTCACACACCTGTAGATATCTGAAAAAGGAGGCTTTGGGAATTTTAAACATTCTAATTGGGTAAAAGACAAGAAACAGCCATCAACAAAGAGATTTTTCAATGTTAAGATGCCATTTTCCTGGTCATTCAAAGGCTGACAAAATCTATGATTTTTAGCAACTAACTGAAGCTCTCTGCCAATCTATATTTTTGCGAATTTGGCCCAAATTGGAAAAATGTATATTTTAAAAAATTTTTTTCAATGAATGAATAGATTTACAAAGCATAAATAGTTCTCGCTTTAGGGACTATGACCTCCCAAAATTGTAGGAATTTGAGTTAGAAAAGCATTTGTTGACATTTAGAGTAACTATTATGTTTTATACATATTATATAATAGTTTAGTATCATTTACTTATTCTTAAAAACCACCACCTACTTTTAACTGGTTTGTAAATAATGCAATACTAAAGTTTAGCAGTGACAAATTAATCATTAACAAGTTATGAAAATACAGTCATTATGTGTGTCATGATCATCAGCAATCCAGCCTGTGCAGATTGCTGGTAAACACACAGTATCGCATAAAACTACAAATCCACCATTATATGGACTGCAAGATCCAGTCATGCACAGCACACACACACCGGTTCCAAATCCAGGCTGATAGCTAACTCACACAGCTAAAGCTGCTCAAAGACTGATTAGTTGGACTATTTATACAGCACACTAACACACAGACTTGGCTGAGTCTTGAACTGATTGTGAATATTACAGCGCGTTTTCCTTGCCTTGCCTTTCCGTGTTTGATATCCATTTAATATTAAAGTATTTAGAGCAGTTTCCAAAATATATTTATGTTATTTTGATCCAAATTTCCTAGCTGGGTCAGTTGGCATTTCTGTGTGGAGTTTGCATGTTCTCACTGTAATCACGTAGGTTTTCTCCGGGTGCTCCAGTTTCCCCCACAGTCCACAGACATGAAGTAGAGGTGAATTGAATAAGCTAAATTGGCCAAAGTGTATGTGTGTGAATGAGTGTGTATGGGTGCTTCCCAGTACTGGGTTGCAGCTGGAAGGGCATCCACTGTGTACAACATATGCTGGATAAGTTTGCGGTTCATTCCGTTGTGGCGACCCCTGATGAATAAAGGGACTAAGCCAAAGGAAAATGAATGACAATGAATGATCCAAATATATGTATATTTATATATAACTTGGAGCACTACTCTCATAAAAATGTATGTTGTCAAATCAATACAAAATGATATGCAATTTTTCATCAAGCATTGTAAAACTCTACCTGGCGTCAGTGTATTCAGTCTCAGCACCGCCCCACCACACATCAGAGTTGGCCTCCTCCTGCTCCTCACTGTCTAAGTCCTTCTGCTCCTCCATTGGGCAGCACACAAACTCCACACCCCGGAAACGGTCGATTCCACACGGCAACAGCATACCATAATCATGCAGATTCATGGAGCGATCGGCGCAGGACTGCAGAGGCACAGACAGATGCAAATAAAGCCAGAGAGGAATGAGGAGCTGAGTCATCATCCAGCTATATGTGGAACACACTCGTGGGTTATGAGAGATGAATTATACATCATACTCAATTATAATGTTCTTGCACCATGATTTAATGTGGAAGTAGGATGTATGTGTTCAGATATGCAAGTCTTTTGTTTAACAAGAAATAATATTAGTGTATACAACTTTATACATTAAATACACAGGATTGAAATTTATGTTAAAGATTTGTAGCAGATACTGTACGTGACCCTGAATCACAAAAGGAAAGAGACATTCTAAAAAAAAATAATTGAGATTTATAAAAGATCTGAAAGCTGAATAAATAATCTTTCCATTGATGTATGGTTTATTAGAACATGATAATGACTATGTTTACATGGACATCAGTAATCAAAATATTTGCCTTAATCTGAATAAGACAATAATATGATTAAGGTGTTTACATGAGTTGCTTTTTTAATGTTAATTTCATGATTGAGTTATACATGTTAAAGCACATAATTTGATTGACATCATTGCGTCAACAAGCTATCCACATTTCCTATGGAGTTTTTAGTAATTTCGGGTGTTTCATTTTTAATTAGTTGACTTTAACAGCAGTTTGGCACTTTCACTTTCATTCTGGAACATTTCATGCATGCCCCCCATGACAAATGAGATATTGGATGCGAGTATGAACTGCTGGAAGAGTGTAGTTTTAATGGAATTTGATACCGAATGCAGTATGGATTTCGTGGTGTATGTTTCTGTGGTCCTTTACTGACTCGCTAGGTGCAGAGAATAGTGTCAAACAGCCATGTCTGTAAGGACTAGGCTATCCTGTCACAAAACATAGTGAAAAGTCGATAATAGTTAGATTGCGGTGTTTACATGTCTGTACTGCACTTCAATAATGCGACTAAAACTGGCACACTCCACGTCTAAATCCAATTTCTCTTTAGTTTGATTATGACCTTAATCAGATTAAATAAATCAAAAATAGCTGTTTACATGGTAGACTCTTAATCAGAGTATTGTCTTAATCATATTAAAATTGGATTATTGGTGTCCATGTAAACGTGGTGAATGTTTGGAATTGGAAATGTGGAATCGGAGGGTTCAAAAAATATTACAAATTATATTCTTATTACAAATTATATTCTTAGCAATGCACAATACATAGTGAGAACACTAGGAACAGGATGAAATTTGCTAAATATCTTCATGAAACATGATCTTTACTTAATATTATAAAGATTTTGGGTATAAAAGAAAAATCTGTAATTTTGAACGATTTGAACCAAACTATTCCCCAAAACATACCGTACAACATAAGAATGGTTTTGTTGTCTAGGGTCATATATGGCACTTATATAAGCTATGATATTAAAATCAGGCCATAACAAATTTTTTAAAGATTTTTTTCCAGGAAATTGAAACAGCTTTTCTAGAGTGGCTGGTAAATGACTTTGAACTGCTGTTGGCTTGTTGTGTTTATGTAAAAAGTTGGATGTGGTTCTGAGGCACTGCATTTGATCTGTAAATCTGCTCTGGATCATTTTTCCCCATTCAGTTTGTCAAAATCCATGAGTAAAAACAAACAGCAAAAAGCTGCTTAACAGCAGAAACTGAACTGTAATTCTACTTGAACACTGTTTTTATGTAAAATACTGTAAAACGGCTAGCATTATCTATTGTATAAAATGCTATATACAGTACATAATCATGATTTGACTCTACTTTGGAGTGACAAACTGCAGAACAAACAAACTTTGCTGTGATAGATGGGATTTATATATATATATATATATATATATATATATATATATATATATATATATATATATATATATATATATATATATATATATATATATATATATATAAATCACAGAAAATAAAAGGAATTACTAAAGGGATATTTCACCTAAAAATAAACATTTTGCCATCATTTCCTCACCCTTCATTTGATGAAAACCTATTTGAGAGTCTTTCTTCTGTTAAACGCAAAAGAAGATATTTTGAAAAATGCTGGCACCCGGTGACTTCCATAGTAATTTGTTTCCTACTATGGAAGTCAATAAGTGCCAGCAACCAGCATTTTAAAACAGATCTTCTTTTGTGTTTAATAGAAGAAAGAAACTCATAAAGGTTTAAAACCTCATGAGGGAGAGCAAATGATGAGATCATTTTTATTTTTAGGTGAACTGTCCCTTCTAACATGTTTTCAGTAGCATAAAAGATTGATATCAAGTAAAATAAGTGCCCGATTCAGAACCATAAATGTGTGATCTGACTTGTTTTTGCACAAAATATAGCAAAATATGACTTTAATTATTAGTGAAAGTGTAAATGTCATGTGGTGTGACCCCTGACCTCTTTGGCCACTGTATGCCAGTGTAGATGACTCTCGCACATGTCCATTCGCTCCTGGTGCAGGAACTTGCACTTATCTGGGACGAGGAGGGCATCGCTGACAAACTCCCCAACTGAAAAAAAGAAACATTTGCTCAGCAGGTGCTCAAGTAGATTTCTGCTGATGTGTAAAGCATCCCGAGCAAATGTTGATGACGTTTTAATGAATCTCATCTTATCTGCTGCAGAATGATGATAGGAAATCGAACAAGAGCCGTGCTAAAAGCATTAGTTTAATGTTCCACAAATCCAGGTTAATACCCCAGGAGTGGCAGAGTGTTCTGATGTAAGTGTCACGTTGAAGGATTTTCTTTATGTGAACACGCACACATACGTACCCAGGCAGCGGTAGGGAACAACAATGTGCGTGTGACTGCGGCACTGTCGGCGACCCATTTTGCACCAGTTCTGGATGCTGACAGGCTGGTTGGCCTCCACTACATTAGTGATCTGGAGGTCTGGGTATACCTGTGGGAGTCAAGACAAGGTACAAATTGTTGTTCAAGTGAACAGAAAAGACATGGGCAACCCACTTTACTTTCATAATCTGACCTATTTCCGAGTGAAACAGGCTATTCAGTGAGGAGCGAAAAGGAGAGGAGACCTTGATTTTATCTATTACGAAGTGACTGGATAGTGAAAAGTAGGTTTTACATATCAGAATGTCAAAACAAGATGTAGTGCTGACAAATTAATGAAAGATTGAGTATCTACACCTTGAAAAAAACCCCGAAAGAATTAAAAGAATTTAAAGGTGCAGTAGGTGATTGTCTTCAGAAACATTTTTTGTTGTGCTGGTTGAAAGACTCTTCACATTCCACAGTAAATGATCTAAATGTATTTATATGTATTTTTATTTTCTGGATAAGGAATAGAACTAAAACATTTTCATCCAATTCAAATTTGTCAGGACGATAATTCCCATAATTCTGATAAGCAGCCCAAACTGTCTGTCAACAAATGTAGATTTGTACATCTGCGCACCTCTGTTCATGCAGATCCACCATTTGCGTGTGCACGTGTACCACGTTCATGTGCACACAAGACTGTGACGGCGGTAAAAACAAATGCTGAATCAAACCTTTTTGAAATCCTGAATCAAAATTGGTGTTACTTTTGCACGCTGGAGAAAGGACGACACCATGGCTGAAGTATTTCTCTTAGACAGGTAATGTTCTGTTTTAAAAATATTTTAGTTACACAAAGCCGATGTAGATTGTATTGTGTTACGAATGGGTTATATGCACAGAAGTGTTGTTCAGCCACTGAAATCTTCCGGCAAAAATTGCTGTGACTATTTTCAGTTTCATAAGGGGCCTTTTACAGCATCGATAATGTCGATTTTTATTTAGTTTAATGGGCCATGAAACCCCCCTGTTTCAGCAGGGTGTTTTCACACCTCTAGTTAAAAAAAGTCAGGAAAGTGGGTGTGTCTAGCTCTGTTTAGGTGGGAGTGTTGGGGGAGGGAAAGATGGAAGGATTTGAATAAAAATGGGAGTTTTCATTTGGGCGCACGCTGATTTTCACAGAGGCAAAACAAACACACAGACGCAGAGGAGAAAGACAGTGACTGTGTTTAATGACAGTGAGTGTGAAATGTTTGATACCTCACGTCATATAAGAGAAAAAAACCTCTGCATTTCTCTGTAATTTAGATGCAGTGGGTAGGTAGTGTCAGAAAGCCGTGTGTGTATAGACTATCCTGTCACAAAATGCGGCGAAAATTCAACACGACGGTAATAGTTTGATAGCAGTGTTTACATGTTTACACTCGGATAGCAGCATTTACAGCAGATCTTTCAGCCCATAATATTGTAGTGATATTACCGTTCTGTAAACTTAGTAACTTGGAAATCATTTGGACTAAGGTATGTTTTTAAAAACTGAAAGAGTACTGCTGATGATACGAACTAACTTTGCCATCAGAATGAACAAACAAAAAGCACTGATCAAACACTTACCAAATCTGTAGAGACAGGACAATCAACACACTGGAGCCGCGTCATTTTTAAAAGGAGACGAGAAGCAAATCCGGATTTCACCATTTCCAAACTCTCGGGTAAAAAATTTTTTCGCGTGTACTGTAATCCACACGTGAGTGCAGCTGCGCTCTCATAGCGGGAAAATGAAAACAAAACCTTTGCTGCAGCACATTTAAAAACGCAACACTGACGACCCATGTCTCCAAACAGTTCTTGTTTTTCTTTCACTTGTTTTGGCAACACAACGTGGCGACTCTCTCCCGTCTGAACGCTGTATCAGGTAAAAACAGTCTTTGAAGCTATCATGCATATTAATGAAGTTGCACCGCATACACAATAGAGCGCGCTGATTGGTTTGAACCTAGTCTTACTCATAAATTAATGCTGCATGCTCAGAGATGTCACGATGTACTCCCAGGTACAGACAGCCAGTCTACACGCTGGAATACATGCAAGGATCTAATCGGCGTGACGCAGCGTAAAAAATGTTTCAAACCGGAAGAACGAATTTGCTAGAAATAACGCAAAAACAACCAATTTTCACTTTTTGGTGAAATATATGTGTCCTAATAGTGTTTTAGCAGCATGGGACACATTTATGACTGTCAACAGCTGTTTTGGTGTTTCATGACCCTTTTCGTGAGCCTTTAACAACAAAACATAAGAAAATCGGGATTTTCTGCCTAGCCTGCTTTACTGAGGTGAAGTTGGTTTTATATTCACATCACAATGGTCATTTTTGAACAATGACAACCTGTGACGCTCCAATATTGTTTATTACCATGCTACTCTGAATATTGGATCTGAAATAGCATGTAAGTATGGCTTAGTAATAAGTGTAATTCCTGCACTCCGCAGGCCAAGCACTAAGCATACAGTAGTCGTTTTGGACAAAGCAGGTAAGAGAGTGAGACCAGCGATCCTTGCATGCACAAAATATGACAAGTTTTGCTTCCTACACAACTGAAAATGTGCTAGATATAATACAGTTTTTTGTTTAGAATTGTAGTATAAAGTTTTTCTATCTGGCGAATGACATGATCTAGTGGGTTGTCTGCTATCATATTTAAGGTGCATGCGTTCATGTTTCAGGAGGCATGGCTTTGGATGGCAGGGGAGTTGTATTCAGCCCCGACAAAATGTTGCAAAAGATCCTATTTTTTTAAGAAAACATTGGTACGTTGAACAATGTTCAGTCGATGAGTTGCAACTATGGCAACTGACAAGGCCATTATTCATGTTGTTTTTACAGAACTCTGTTTAATTATCTTTTAAAATCTCTAATCAATTCTAGGTAAAATGATCTAACATTGTAACAAATTCTCACTTATTAAAAATACCTTCTCATTTTTATTTAAAGCACTTATTTACCATTGTGTATGAAATTTGGTATATTAATAAACTTGCCATGGAATGAAGATAGAAAACATAAACAACACATCATTATGTTGATATCCAGTTGTGTTCCTATAAAACTTGTGTTCCTAAAAACATGTCTTTATTGGAGACACTTGTAAGTCATTTTACTTGAACCCATTATGCGATCTGTCTCTTTAACACTGCGTAATTCATACACACACACTCTGGCCACTTTATTAGGTACAGCTGTCCAACTGTTTCTTAACGTGAATTTCTAATCAGCCAGTCACATGGCAGCAACTCAGTGCATTTAGTCATGTAGACATGGTCAAGACGATCTGCTGCAAATCAAACTGAGCATCAGAATGGGGAAGAAAGGTGATTTAAGTGACTTTGAACGTGGGATGGTTGTTAGTGCCAGACGGGCTGGTCTGAGTATTTCAGAAACTGCTGATCTACTGGGATTTTCACGCACAACAATCTGTAGGGTAATACAGTTAAAAGTGCTGGAAACATTGGTCCAGTGTTCATATATATATTCATGTTTATTAATGTAGCACCATGGTCCTGCGAGACACAATATTTTGTTCCACTGTATGTCCACACATGTAGCAAAATGACAATAAAGCTCAACTTTGAGATAAAATCAAGCAGTTGTTGCAGATTTGTCAGCTGCATATCCACGATGCGAATCTCCTGTTCCAGCACATCCCAAAGGTGCTTTACTAAGTGGAGGTCATCGGAGTATAGGGAACTCACTGTAATGTTCAAGAAACAAGTTTGAGTTGTCAGAGTTTTGTGGCATGTTATTCTGCTGGAAGTAGCTCTCACAAGCTGGGTATACCAGCAGTCTGGACAGTTAATATGGCACATTCTGATTTTATCAGACAAATGTCACAGCTCATATCAAGACCAGACCAGACCAGACCAGACCAATTTTTTATAAGCCCTTGTGAATTGTAGTGTTGGTTTCCAGTTCTTAGCTGATGGGAGTGCGACCAGTATGCTCTTCTTCTCCAGTTGTAGCTGGACATGTGTTTTTAAGGTTTGGCATGATGTTGTGCCTTCAGAGATGCTCCTCTGCAGAATTCAGTTGTAACAAGTATTTTGGATACTGTCGCTTTTCTATCATTTCAAACCAGTCTGGCCTTTTTCTCCCCTGACTTCTGGCATTAAACAAGGCACTTTCACCCACAGACCTGCTGCTTACTGAACATTGTCTCTTTTTGGACCATTTTCTGTGTAGTTTGCTGATGGCTGTTGATGAAATTCCCAGCCAATCAGCTGTTTCTGAAATACTCAGAGCAGCCCTTCTGGCAGCAACATGGCAATTTCAAAGTCAATTAAAGCACTTTTCTTTTCCATTTTGATGCTCAGTTTGAACTTGAGCAGATCCTCTTGATCTCGTCTACATGCCGGGCGGCATTAATTTGCTGCCATGTGATTGGGTAATTATATATTTGCGTTGACAAGCAGCTAAACAGGGGAACCTAATAAAGTGGTTGTTGATTGTCCAACACTGTTGAAAGGCTTTAAGTAAGGGTTATGAAGTACATCCAGTGGGTTTTTAATCGTAGAATAAAACCGGACATAAAGCAGATACATATGAATGTGGATGTAAGTATATGCATTTGTATGCATTCACTGACATTTAAGGGGATTTGAAGTTACCCCATGAGTCTTTTTGAAAGACATTTGTTATGCCCAATATACACAGTTAAAACTGTAATACAGTAAAATAGGCTTGTCACGATACTGGAACTAGATACCAATCCGTATTGAAAATTTTTAAAATGTCCATTTCCCGTGAACGTTTGAGCGCTGTGGAGCACGTTCTTAAACAGCGCTGATTTGCCATTGCGTTCACGTGCTCAACAGAAATGACTGTTGTCCGTGAAGGTTATCGATTCATCGAACTCACTGCTGTTTACTGCGTGTAACCACAGATACAGGGACACTGGAGCATTTGAAAGTCACCTCAATCAGCTGGTTTGTCTGTAAGCTGACACATGAGCGATCCGCTGATGAATCGCAACTTTAAAATGCTCTAGTGTCACTGTATTTGTGGTTTAAGCAGTAAACAGTGGTGAGTTTAGTGAACCGATGACCTTCACGTCCAATCAGTCTTTTCTGTGAGCACGTGAACACGATGGCAAATCAGTGCAGTTTAAGAACGTGCTCCACATCGCTTAAATGTTTGCAGGAAATGAGCATTTTTTAAATATTAGTTTCTAATTTCAATTTTTTAAATTCCATTATCGAGACAACTCCACAGTAAAAATTTTGCAGTTGAAATAAATGTATTGTTTCGGTAACACTTTATTTTTTGTCACAATTCATGCTATTAACAAACTATTAACTAAGGTTATTAGCTCATTAAACTGTTATTAGCTGCTTAATAATAGTTAATAAGGTGGAAGTTGGATATAGGTTTAGCGTTGGATTAGAGATCTAGATAATACTAAAAACTGTTAATATTGCAATAATAGGAAGATAATAGGCCAGTAGTTAATAGCATGAATTGTGACTTAAACTTAAGTGTCACTATAGTTTCTATTTTAATACATTTTACAATATTTTTTTTTTGTTGTGAAGCCAAAAATGAGTTTATAGCAGCCATTACTCCAGCCTTATGTTCCGTTGCACATTCAGAATCTAGACATCATTGTAATTACTGCTCAAGAATGATTCCTTATTGATGTTGGAAGCAGTAGCATTGCTTAATATTCTTGTGGAAAATATAACTTATATAAATATAACTTAAATATAAGCTATATATGAACAAATAGAACATCTTTTTTTCAGAATTCTCCAATAGACAGACAAATACAGCATTTCTTTGAAATAGACATGCATTGATCACAATATAAATGTCAAAACTGTGACTTTATTAATTTCTTCACCAAATTCCTACTTAAATTTTTTAACATAGAAGAGTATATTTGAACTATATGATCTATCTGCCACACTGCTACCTCAACAACAGCATCAGTCATATAAAAACTCATGTTAATCAGAACCTGACTTGCTTATGTAACGCTCAGAATCCCCATGGCTATTAATTACTTTGACTGTCATTATATAATTGACTTTAATTACTAAAGTAATCACGATACAATAATGTTTTACAACCTGCACGAGCTATTGACGACTAATGCTGACACCGCAGCAGAGCTCATTGTATTCACACGTCTCATTTCATATCTCTTTTTTCTCTCATTACCTCTTGGCAGTATTGAAGGATGCCCTCTTTGGTGCCGATGCAGCTCTTGGTGCCAGTTGGATCGGGCTCCCACTTGCCACTCTGGACGTTGATATGCATGTTGAGTTTCCCACAGAACATGGCCACCTGAGGCTCCGCCAACAAGCCCACCGAGTCATCCGACGGCACCTGCCAACAGCACAACCGACAGGAACATGAGGAACCATTATCACATAAGCCAATGATCTTTAGACGGCTTCACGATGGGGCTTTTCTTAGTACTTATCGAGTATATGATTAGCTTGATGAGTTGATGACAATATTAAGTAGATCTTTTTTTATTAAGTTAATTTAATTCCTTTATGTTGTCCTAATACAAATTGATTGTGTGGAATCCAGCTTTACTTTTTACAGTGTATGGAAGTCAATGACTAGCACTTAACAACATTCTTCAAAATATCTTCTTTTGTGTTCGACAGAAAACAAAGAGACTTGTAACCACCACTGCAGAGTGAGTAAAATAGTAAGTGCTTTTTTATTTTTGGGTCAACTTTCCTTTTAACTGACAGCCCTAATTATATGACTTACAGAGAGAGGCAGGAAAATAATGTTGCACAAAAAGAAACTGCCTGTCTGGCAGGAAATTACTTTAAATATACATACAAACAATATTGCACCAAATGTTGTCCCAACTAGCCGACATGATAAACAGTTTCCAATTGAACAATGTTAGGTTTATGAGTTCCCAGCATGTACTGCAATGTGAATAATTAATGACAGAAATATTGTATGAAGGACTATTGTATTTGTCATCACTACTAGGAGTGTTGAAACTATACTATAGCTTTTTGGTTTTAAGCACTTGAAGCAATGGCTGCGTCTGAAATTGCATACTTCCATACTATATGGTATGGTTTAAAACAGTATGTGAGCCGAGTAGTATGTCCGAATTCACAGAATTCAAAAAACAGTTCGCAAAAGTACGTTGATGACCTACTACTTCCCGAGAGATTCTGAAGTGCGCTTCTGATGGACGCTACACTATCCCATGATCCACAACGAGAGAATTCATGAATGGGTGTGAAGCAATGTAACTGACACAGGTGCGTCACGTGATCATGACAAAATGGTGGATGTAGTACATCTGATTTCCATTCATATTATTCATATTCATACTGTACTTTTCTAAGCGTCAAGTAGTAAATTCATATTCAAATGTAGTACCTACTTAGTAGGCGATTTCAGACGCAGCCTCCATTTTAGTGTTTAAGCAGCAATTTTGTGAAATATTATTTATAATTATAATTATATATATATATATATATATATATATATAATATTATATTATATAATTCTGGTGAACAATTGTTTTTATTATTTCAGATTTTGTTTACAGTTTTCTCAGTGGCTTTGGTGCATTTCTTACAACACTATTTACATTTGCACAACAGATTATGCATTTCTCAAAACAATTAGTACAAACTGCAAAACCTAGTTGATAACATACAAAAGCCTGTCACTTGCTCAAAATGGAGAGCTCATTCCTCAAAAGCAAGTATTCATGTCAATCAAAGTGTCAGTGTCATCAAGATGAAAAGTCCCGACATCATTGTTTAGAACAAGATAGTCAAAGAATAAATACACCCTTATTTACAACAATTATAAACTTCCTTTGGGTAGCGCTGTGCACAACTGTAAACAATATTGCAGTACATATTGGAACTGAACCTACAACATACATAGGTCTGTAAATCATTCATCAAATTGTTCAATTTAGAAGACATTTTCAAGAAAAAAAAGATTATTTTTTTAATTATCTTGACAGATTTTGACAACTAGTTCAACATTTTGTATGCAATGACTCAAGTAATGACACGAGGACCATTAGTTTTACATGGAATGACTATTCAGCATTCTCAAGTTTAGTTAACTTTGACTGACGTGACATAAGCAAATGATAATGCTATAATTCAGCAGAGAGTTGTATGAAAGCAATTGATGCATGTCCAAAAGCATTTGCAATTTGTTGGAAGGAATGAGAAACTGCTACTATGATGTGCACAAATGACTAATTGTTTTGAGAAATGCATTAACTGTTGTGCAAATGTAAATAGAGTTGTGAGAAATGCACCAAAGCGACAGAGAAAAACTATATTATAGAAAGAAGGTAGACTTATTTTATAATAACAGAAGCTAAAAGATTGCTGTAACAAAAAAAACAAGAATAATGTTAAACCAAATAAAAAGTAGAAGTTAAAAAAGTAAAAAAAAATAATTATTACGTCATGAGATACACAACGTACA